>NC_092334.1:548595000-548757500 GCF_046630445.1 Rutidosis leptorrhynchoides
AAATTGATTGATCTCTTCTTGCATTGCAACCACCCAGTTCGGATCTAGTAAAGCTTGAGCAACCGTTGTTGGTTCAATCTTACTAAGAAAGGAAGTGTATAGACACATATTCCAAGTAGCCCTTCGAGTTGAGACTGGAGTAGATGCATCACCAATAATAAGATCTATTGGATGACTTTTAGTCCATCGGTTGTGTGGAAGAGGTTATACATCAGTGGTATCCATTAAAACATCAACCGTTGTTAACGTTGAGCCTTGATCCGCTTGATCTGATGTAACATTATCTAATGGATTCAATAGAGTATCTGGAGAAACAGCTGGAGTTGTATCAACTGATGAATCTTGAATAGGTTCAAGATTATCAGTAACAAGAGATGGTAGGGAGGATGAAGAAGCAACAGGTGAATCAGTTGGTGTTGTATCTTCATCATAAAGACTCTGTTGAGTCTCCACAGTAGTTGACTGTGACGGTGTAACTGGTACAGCTTGAACATTTGAAATCCATTGAGGAGCATAAAAACTATCAAACAAGATATCCAGTTCCTCTGATGTAACCGTAGGAACACCCTTCGTCGAGAAAATTGAGTTTTGCGCGGAAGAAGAAGTAGCCATGTTAGGATCGGGTTTTGAACTGAGTTGTTCAAAAGCCATTCCCGAAAATTCATCGAACTTGACATTGATGCTCTCTTTAATCGTTTTTGTCCGTTTGTGATAAACCCGATAAGCAACTTTGTTCGAAGAATAACTGAGAAATATGGCTTGATCGCCATTTGGATCAAACTTTCCGAGGCTGTCAAAATCGTTAAGCACATAGCATATACAACCAAAGACACGGAAATATTTGACATTCGGGCGTCTACCATATAATAACTCATATGGAGTTTTATCAAAACGTTTATTAACAATACAACAATTTTGGGTATAGCATGCAGTTGAAATGGCCTCCCCCCACATTTTTGGAGGTAGTTTGGAGTAAGCAAGCGTCGTTGAGCTGCTTCGCACAACGTACGATTACGTCGTTTGACTACTCCATTCTGTTGGGGGGTCCTAGCAGCAGAGAACTGATGTTCAATGCCTTGGTCTTTCAAATAACTATCAAGCAGGTCATTCTTAAATTCCGTCCCATTATCAGTTCGAATGCTCTTAACATGTTTGTTAAAAGAGCGTTGAGTCTTTTTAATGAACTCAATGATAATGGCGGGGGTCTCTGACTTAGTTCGTAAAAGAAAAATCAATGTAAAATGGGTATAGTCATCGACAATGACAAGCACATGTTTCTTGCCACTGAGGCTAGAAATACGCATGGGTCCACATAAGTCCATATGAAATAATTGCAAAGACGATGAAGTACTGGGGTTTAGCTTAAGCGGATGATTAGTCCGTTTCAGCTTACCCATCGCATATGATGGACACACATGATGCTTATCATAGTGAAAGGTTGGAATACCATCAACTAAGTCTTTAGAGACTAGTCGATTGATACCCTTGTGATTCAGGTGTGACATCCGATGATGCCATAACCATGAATTTTCTTTGGTAGAACAAGTGGCCAAACACATGGTTGTATGTGAAGGTGCATCATTGAGGTCAATAGTGTATAGTGAAGCACAACGTTTACCAACAAGAAGATCATTTCCTTCGGTGGATTGCACCGAGCATTGTCGACGTTTAAACAGAACTTTAAGATCTCCATCGCAGAATTGACTCACACTAAATAAACTGCATCCCAAACCTTCAACATATGAAACCCGTTTGATTGTTATGCCATTTTGCACAAAATCTCCTTAACCCGTTATCACTGCAATTTCATCATTTCCAAAAGTAACCATTCCTGGGAATTTGTCAATGAAGTTGACAAGCAAGGATTTATCGCCCGTCATGTGTCGAGAATAACCGGAATCGATATACCAAACACAGACGTCGAAACCCTCATCATCGTCAGATGTTGAGTCAGAATTCTCCAATGCTTCCTTAGCTTTGATGAGCTTAGTCACCTTGCAAACATTTGCATGTTCCACCTCTGAGTCTGAATCACCAGTCCAGTTAAACCAAGTATCATCAACCGGTTTCAGCTCTCCCCAGTTTCCAAAATCTTAGCCATCGACATTTTCTTCTTGTAGTAAGCTGCGTCCTTCTTCTTAGGCATCTTGCACTCACGAGAGTAATGATTAGCTTTGCCACAATTGAAACAGAATGAATCTTCCTTTTTGGAATCATCAGCACGTTGTTGTTTGGATTGATCAGCTTTCTTGTAGTACGAGGAAGATGATGAGTGTTTGCGTTGATTGCTTGATTTGCCTTTAAACTTGTGTTTGTTCAAGGTGTTTGTGAACATGGCTGCCATCTTGACTAATTCAAGGTGTGAATCATTAACATCAGAAAGATTCAACTCTTCAGAATGAGACGACCCGACCCAATCCATAGGGACGAATACAATAACATATGATTTCACCGCGAGGTACTTGACCTCTAAATGATACATTTTACAAACATTGCATTCATTTTTAAAAGACAATCTTTCATTACATCGAAAGTTGACATGTATGCATACCATTTCATAATATCCAAACTATAAATGACCTAATCTGTCATTTACTTAATAATAATCTTTAATGAACTTCAACGACTCGAATGCAACGTCTTTTGAAATATGTCATGAATGACTCCAAGTAATATCTTTAAAATGAGCTAATGCACAGCGGAAGATCTCTTTCAAACCTTAGAATAAACATGCTTTCAAGTGTCAACCAAAAGGTTGGTGAGTTCATTAGTTTAACATAAATAATCATTTCATAATTTTAATAGACCACAAGATTTCATATTTCCATTTCTCATAAACATACGTCCCCTGCATAGAGACAAAAATATCATTCATATGGATTGAACACCTGGTAACCGACATTCACAATATACATATAAGAATATCCCCATCATTCCGGGATCCTCCTTCGGACATGATATAAATTTCGAAGTACTAAAGCATCCGGTACTTTGGATGGGGCTTGTTGGGCCCGATAGATCTATCTTTAGGATTCGCGTCAATTAGGGTTTCTGTTCCCTAATTCTTAGATTACCAGACTAAATAGGGGCATATTCGGTTTAATAATTCAACCATAGAATGTAGTTTTAAGTACTTGTGTCTATTTCGTAAAACAGTTATAAAAGCAGCGCATGTATTCTCAGTCCCAAAATATATATTGCAAAAGCATTTAAAAAGGGATTAATGAAACTCACCATACTGTATTTTGTAGTAAAAATACATATAACATCATTGAACAGGTGTAAGGTTGGCCTTGGATTCACGAACCTATATTACGTATATATATATTTATATAATGGTCAATATCTATCAACAATTTAGGTCAAGTAGTAGTGTATCACAATCCTAATGCTCGAGACTAATATGTAAAAGTCAACAAAAGTCAAATTAACTCAAAATGATTTCCAAAATTTATACATGATTATTATATATTTTAAATATCGTCGTTTTATATTTTTAAATAATTTTAAAAGATTTAATAGAGTAAATAATAAATAAAATTTATATTAAAATTTATATAATAAAATATACTTTTATATATCTTAGATAATAAACTTTATAAAGTTCATTGAATATCATAAACCATTATGATGGATTTTATTAAGGTATTTATATCATTTGTATTACAGTTTTGTTTGATAAAATAACATTGATAATAATAATAAGTAAGTTGTATTATTTTGTATTGATAATTATTATTATTCTACTAATAATAATAACAATATTTATATTTACGAAAATGGTATTATAACAATATGATAATTCTTATTACTAATGAAATTCTATATTAATAATGATACTCCTATTAAAATAAAGATTTTTGTAAAGATGATATTTTTAATATTAAACATAATAATTTTAATGATAATAATAGTATAACTTTAACGATAGTAATAATAATAAAATAACAATTTTTAATGATACTACTTCTTATAGATAATGATAATATTAATAATAATAATAATTAGATAATAGTTATGACGACGATTATAACGACGATAATAATAATCATTTTTAATAATAATACAAAAATTCATTTGACGATAACTTCTAATCCATCCGTCAAAATCATTCGGTATCTAAAGGAAAAGTTCTTAGTTTTTTGCTAGCTTTCCAACGACATGCATATCTTATATCTTATCTCATCCCTAGTATAACAACCTTTAAGATTCAACATAACTTATCTAAGGGCAATATCAAATATACAAGCATGCCTAATTCTATTTTCTCGAGCACTAGTCAGGGATACACTATTAGTATGTAAAAATTTAATTAGGAGTACTCACGTATCAATATTGAGGTTCAATACTGTAGGAAAGGTACGTAGACGCAACGGAGATGACAAACACTAGATTGACCTCATGAGTATACCCCTGATCCATACCCATCACCTCCATAGCTATAACCCATAATTTCCTTAGCCCTATCCCACTCATAAAACCCATGTTGCAATAGCTCGCGCGTACCCCTTGTCGTAGTATTTTATGTATAATACTAGTATTATCACTCCTAACAATACTAATACTAATAATAATAAAATTAATAATCTTAATAATAAAATTTATATATAAATAAAATAAATAAGTAAATATTACGGAGTAATATACATAGACAGAGAGATTGAGAAATGGATTCGGCACTAGACTGCGAGCTTTATAATGTGGCCTCACCAACCCAGCTCATATTCGCATGCCATGGTATCCAGCTCATATGCACTATAAAATCTCGTTGCCGACACTTCCTTTACATATGGTACGTAGTAATAGATTTATTTATATATTAATTAATATATAATATATTTAATCTTTAGAATTAATTAAATATTATATTATATTTACGTGCGTAGTAAAAATATAATTTTTACAAAAATGACACGGTCGTGGTCTCACGACTCATGTACCACTTTCAGTTTTTCGGGCGCACTTTCGTATGTTTAGAAAACTAGCCTTTTATGTTGCGTGACGTGTACCTTTTACAAAAATTAGACTTATATAACAATAAATTACCTTTATAAAAATATAACTTGTAAAGTTGAGCGTTGTGGTCATTTCTTTCTATAAATCAAAGTCTCGTTGTTTGTCAAAATATTTTATTTTAAATTAAACGTTTTGTGACATGTACCTTTATTAATAACTAGACTTAAATTAATTAAAAACTAACCCACTTAAAGTGTAACTTTATCCTTTAAGTATTTTGATCATTTCCTTTTATAAATCCTAGTCTCATTGTTTATTAAAACATATATAGTAATATTAGTTTAAATCAAAACGTTTTATGACTAGTTTGATATTGTAATTCATCTTTTTTTGTAACATATAAATATATTTTTATTTAAAATATGTAAACTTGTACATATTGTATATCATGGAAGTATTAATATAATAGTATAATAATTAGTTTTTGAAAACTAATAATAGTTCAAAGTTTATTTTAAATTCGATTAGGAAATCTTATAACACGTAACATTTACACTCTAAACCTATAATTTCTTTATATGCTAACGTTTATTTTAGTTTCCTTAACCTTTCTAAATAAAATAACTTAGTATCGATCGACTCAAATAACAAGGGTTATGAAATTCAATCCTCCACCCACTTTTGTCTAATCCCCAATAATTAACATTTTTGTTCTTATATACAATCACTTTTCTAAATATTCCGAATACCGTTAAAAGTAAGGGTTTTCTAATTCAAAGTGGACCTCATAATAGAGACTCTTCATCCTAATTCAATGTATCTTATAAATCAATCATTTGATATTTTCATCTAAACATCGATAAGCATAATAAACTTATTTTGAAACAAAATACGCTCTTGTAAAGTATTATATATCTAATACCTTGTTAACGCCTTCACTTATTAAGTATTTATTATATACACATATCTATATACACATAGATGTTCGTGAAGCGTTAGGCATGGTCAAATGGTAACTTGATTACATGAATATAGTTTCAAAGCTTCCGAGACTCAACAATACATATTTTGCTTATCGCGTCGGATATATATAAAGATTAAAGTTTAAATTTGATCGGAAATTTCCGGGTCATCACATTACCTACCCGTTAAAAGAAATTTCGTCCCGAAATTTGATCGAGGTCATCATGGCTCACTAATAAAATGTTTTCATGACGAATATGAATCGATATTAGAGTTTTATCATAATTGAGTGATATAGATAAAACGATTTGTTTTTGTGAAGAGCACGAATGAAGCTATCACCTAAGAGTGAAAATGAATAAATGCAGGTTTGACCTAACAGGTGGCGTAGTCAAGATTGATTTCCGAAATTTAAGGAATTTAGAAGAAGATCTCCATAATAAGATTTGATTTGTCGGTAATTAAGGAGATTAGGTTCCTCTTTGGTTATACGCGATAATCTGCTTTGATTGCTCTGTCTATAAATCCACCCCCTTCGTTTCCTTACAACTCACACCTACTATTCTTTCTTCCTCAATTCATACTTTAAAGTATTCATTAATATGCTCCATCCCATCCTGATCCTTGATATCCTCTTAACTTTCATATCTGTCATTCTTCTTTTAAATCTGCCACCGGAAGAATCTATTTACTTCTACTATACTCTTGGGTTTATAGTTTTTCTAGTCCTCCCGTGTCTTTATATTGCTATTTGCATTGACATCTACGGTTTATAATTTATGGGTGGTTGTTGGGTTTTATATCTTCCCTTATACTTCGATGTCCCTGCTTCTGTCTTCTATAATCATTGTCATCCATAGTTAATGCTCCCTTCTATTTGTTGCGATCTATACTCCAATTTCTGTTCCGGAGCTTTGTCCTTTCGTTTCTTCTTCTTGCGATTTAACATCTCTTGTAATGGTCCGGAATTCGTAGGTATAGATTTCAGAATGAACATAGTAATTGTTCTAAGAAGGAAATGGTAATGGTAAAATATTGATTTGTTAAATTACCAGAATACCCTGGAAAAGACCGAATCATCAAGAAATATTTTCTTGATATATTTAGAGGTTAGATAGAATGTAAGAGTCGTGTAAATGACACATGATGACGGTATGTCCTGTGAATCATCACGTCCATTAGAAACTCAGCATGAATTACTGTAATATAATGACGTTGATCAAGTGTCATTATATTATACTAACTCATGCATCAGTTCCCAACACTACTTCAAAAACATTCATATTCGAATTTTTTTTTTTTTTTTTCAGAAATTTAGAAACTAACACAGTTTCTTTTATGTTGCAGATATTACAGAGAGATAAATGATACTTGATAAGAATAGTTGTGAAAATATCTCCAAAGATATGAAGAATATGTATAATGGAAGATACGAAGATATTCTATAATATTTAAGATATGATGATGATGAAGAATATCTGTCTGTGAAGGTTTATAATAAGAAGTAAGGTATTTGCTAACGAGTTCAGCAGGTACTGAATCATTTGGATCCTTTGAAGGCAGATTCAGTCTCTATGATTTGTCCACGGCTTCCTTCATACTTTGCTCAATCCGTTTTTCAGTACCAAATCCCTTCTTTTTCTGAGCTTTACCAACTCACTATCTTTTATCATCAAACTCTTGACCGTTTAAACCTTCTACCATTTTTATGTTTCCTCTGCATTTAATGCTATAATATCTGAATCTCTGGTTATCAATCCGAGGTGGGTTCAGAAGAATCGTGTTTTAGATGATTAAACGCTGGTGGTAATATGGTGGAATATGAAAGGTTCCCCGGTAATAATGACGAAAGGCAACGTATCTATCAGGGTTATAATAAGACTGGTCCGACTGAAAAATCGAAGTTGACTTGCTGGAGCTGTGACAAAATTGGCTACTTTGAAAAGGAATCGAAATGTTGTTTTTGCTAGAAGAATTCGACGCAGGTACATGTTAGATTATGACTTTGGTTTCGAGAGTTTTTCAGGTACAAAACTTCGGGTAACGTGTGGTTGGATCATCACCTCAATTGCTTATTATTTGAAGTGTCTTCTAGAATTTCGAAGGGTTTTAATTGCAGATTGTCATAGTCAATATCCAAATGATGAAATCGTCCTAAATCCCGAATGATTTTTCATATCCATCTTTTGTGTTACGATTAAAAGTGATGTTCTATCACAGTTTTGAAGTCATAGTATAGCGTTGATAAATGTAGGAATTTTAAGAGTGATGTCTTCTGTTAAATCTTGACTTGGATTTTGATTTGTCATAATCAGAATAGGTAATTGAATTTGGATGAGAATAGTTGTTTTGATTTCTATAGAGGAATGTATATTGGTATTGTTGATGATTGTTGAATCAGAATTGAAAAAAAAAATAACATATTAATTGTGATTTTATATATCCTCCGGGTATTACCTACCCGTTAAAAAAAATTTCACAAATAATATTTTGAACAAGAATTTTCATTACCATTTATTTTATGAAAATATATGTGAGTATATTTTCTTCAAATGTAATACAGATTCAATGAGTTAATGTCATATTAAACTCATTTGATTTTCGGCTTGAATTAGAAATGAATAATCTCTAAAACATTAGAAATTACAAAATTTCGCGGAGTATCTCACTAATGTAATCAATACTTTAATATTTATTTTTATTGATATTCCTCAGTGAATGATGTTGACGCTGGGATAATTCTTGCGAACTTTGCAATATACGACTGATGTTTTCTAGGAAGTTTCTAGTGCATCGAAGATGAAAGTGTAAAATCAAACATGTTATTGAATGATACACTTGATTTATTATGAACTAAAATTCATTGAGCTGAAGCAGAGATTGTGGTTAGCAATGATTAAATTGTTAACGAAGAATGTACATCATAGCATATTAGCAATATGAATTAACCGGATAGTTAAGTTCCATACATAATAGCTTAGTACGAAAAGATTTCTTATGGTAAAATTTTTTTTTTATATATATGTATATATAGGATATACATATAAATTCTTCGGAGGAACTGAGGTAATACTTCATGACTTGTTGATACAATATCCTTGTTATTAATTCGTAATGGTTTCCACAGTGATTCTTGAACTGACGGAATATGTGATGTCATAAGTGTTGTTGATTCTGACAATGCTGACGTTACTGACTATACCGGTGATGCTAACGGTACTGTTGCTGCTGATGATACTTCCGGTAACTGCTAGCGATGCTTGTATAACAAGTCTAATTTGTAAATCGCGCACCATCCTTGTTAGGGTTTTGA
The DNA here is from genome assembly GCF_046630445.1 of Rutidosis leptorrhynchoides. Lineage (NCBI taxonomy): Eukaryota > Viridiplantae > Streptophyta > Magnoliopsida > Asterales > Asteraceae > Rutidosis > Rutidosis leptorrhynchoides. The sequence goes on from NC_092334.1 coordinate 548,604,233, forward strand.
TTCTTCCTTGAATCATTTTGGTTCACTCATCTGATTTAGGGTTAGGGTGGAAATAGATAATCTCTAAGACTTTAGAGATTACATAATCGCCGTAGAATGTTCTTCCGATGAAGTTATGAATCAATACTTCATCGTTTGTTGTTGTTAGTACTCCTTGGTATCTATGGTGCGTGTGATGTTGATATCCGAGATACAGATTATGATGTTGAGGCGTGTGATGCTGCTGATGTTTAGGGTATCGGGGTTTGCGATGTTGATGCTACTGGTGGTACTGATTATGCTGCTGGTGCTGCTGATGGTGTTTGTAATCCTTGCACCATAAGCTCTAAAGCTGTCACGCGAGCACGAAGTTCGTTAACTTCTGCTAGTATACCGGGATGATTGTCGGTTGGGACAAGCGGGTAAATAAAATTTAGAATTTTATGTAATATATAATCGTGACGAGATACTCTGGAAATGAGAGAGAAAATGGTTTAATGAACAGGTTCGCAGGTAAGTGCTTCAGGTTCATCGCCAATAGGGCAATTTGGTGGATGGAGACGATCACCTTCTTCTTGTCTCCAATAATTGAGGAGGCTACGAACCCATCCCCATTTCATCCAGAATAGATGATGACTGATTGGTTGATCCATTCCGGTTACACTATTTTCGGAACTCGAATGGAAATCCATATCGACATAGCTGTCGAAATCTGAGGAGTTCGAACTAGATGTGGAATCCATCTCGTATGATCAGAGAAAGAATTTTGGTATAAAATAGATTGTAGAATTTAGATTTGGTATTCCTCAATACATAATTTACATATGTATATATAATACCAAAATCCCATAGATTTCGGAGAATCTTTAAAAAATGCCAGTCAAATTTCACAATAATAAATACGCTAAGATATTAATTAGCAGATATGCTAAGATGTGAATTTCGTCTATACGCTGTTATGCAATAAATGCAGGAAAACGCGTCTAGACTTAAGATGATAAGCTGATAATTTCCTAAGGATGATAAGTAGATGATTTCCGACACAAAATGATAAGCAAAACTTTTGACATGCAGACACGGTCGAAGTCCAGACTCACTAATGCATCTTAACAACTAACAGTAAGACACACTAATGCAAGACCTGGTTCGCTAAGACCACCGCTCTGATACCACATGAGACGACCCGACCCAATCCATAGGGACGAATACAATAACATATGATTTCACCGCGAGGTACTTGACCTCTAAATGATACATTTTACAAACATTGCATTCATTTTTAAAAGACAATCTTTCATTACATCGAAAGTTGACATGTATGCATACCATTTCATAATATCCAAACTATAAATGACCTAATCTGTCATTTACTTAATAATAATCTTTAATGAACTTCAACGACTCGAATGCAACGTCTTTTGAAATATGTCATGAATGACTCCAAGTAATATCTTTAAAATGAGCTAATGCACAGCGGAAGATCTCTTTCAAACCTGAGAATAAACATGCTTTCAAGTGTCAACCAAAAGGTTGGTGAGTTCATTAGTTTAACATAAATAATCATTTCATAATTTTAATAGACCACAAGATTTCATATTTCCATTCCTCATAAACATACGTCCCCTGCATAGAGACAAAAATATCATTCATATGGATTGAACACCTGGTAACCGACATTCACAATATACATATAAGAATATCCCCATCATTCTGGGATCCTCCTTCGGACATGATATAAATTTCGAAGTACTAAAGCATCCGGTACTTTGGATGGGGCTTGTTGGGCCCGATAGATCTATCTTTAGGATTCGCGTCAATTAGGGTTTCTGTTCCCTAATTCTTAGATTACCAGACTAAATAGGGGCATATTCGGTTTAATAATTCAACCATAGAATGTAGTTTTAAGTACTTGTGTCTATTTCGTAAAACAGTTATAAAAGCAGCGCATGTATTCTCAGTCCCAAAATATATATTGCAAAAGCATTTAAAAAGGGATTAATGAAACTCACCATACTGTATTTTGTAGTAAAAATACATATAACATCATTGAACAGGTGTAAGGTTGGCCTTGGATTCACGAACCTATATTACGTATATATATATATTTATATAATGGTCAATATCTATCAACAATTTAGGTCAAGTAGTAGTGTATCACAATCCTAATGCTCGAGACTAATATGTAAAAGTCAACAAAAGTCAAATTAACTCAAAATGATTTCCAAAATTTATACATGATTATTATATATTTTAAATATCGTCGTTTTATATTTTTAAATAATTTTAAAAGATTTAATAGAGTAAATAATAAATAAAATTTATATTAAAATTTATATAATAAAATATACTTTTATATATCTTAGATAATAAACTTTATAAAGTTCATTGAATATCATAAACCATTATGATGGATTTTATTAAGGTATTTATATCATTTGTATTACAGTTTTGTTTGATAAAATAACATTGATAATAATAATAAGTAAGTTGTATTATTTTGTATTGATAATTATTATTATTCTACTAATAATAATAACAATATTTATATTTACGAAAATGGTATTATAACAATATGATAATTCTTATTACTAATGAAATTCTATATTAATAATGATACTCCTATTAAAATAATGATTTTTGTAAAGATGATATTTTTAATATTAAACATAATAATTTTAATGATAATAATAGTATAACTTTAACGATAGTAATAATAATAAAATAACAATTTTTAATGATACTACTTCTTATAGATAATGATAATATTAATAATAATAATAATTAGATAATAGTTATGACGACGATTATAACGACGATAATAATAATCATTTTTAATAATAATACAAAAATTCATTTGACGATAACTTCTAATCCATCCGTCAAAATCATTCGGTATCTAAAGGAAAAGTTCTTAGTTTTTCGCTAGCTTTCCAACGACATGCATATCTTATATCTTATCTCATCCCTAGTATAACAACCTTTAAGATTCAACATAACTTATCTAAGGGCAATATCAAATATACAAGCATGCCTAATTCTATTTTCTCGAGCACTAGTCAGGGATACACTATTAGTATGTAAAAATTTAATTAGGAGTACTCACGTATCAATATTGAGGTTCAATACTGTAGGAAAGGTACGTAGACGCAACGGAGATGACAAACACTAGATTGACCTCATGAGTATACCCCTGATCCATACCCATCACCTCCATAGCTATAACCCATAATTTCCTTAGCCCTATCCCACTCATAAAACCCATGTTGCAATAGCTCGCGCGTACCCCTTGTCGTAGTATTTTATGTATAATACTAGTATTATCACTCCTAACAATACTAATACTAATAATAATAAAATTAATAATCTTAATAATAAAATTTATATATAAATAAAATAAATAAGTAAATATTACGGAGTAATATACATAGACAGAGAGATTGAGAAATGGATTCGGCACTAGACTGCGAGCTTTATAATGTGGCCTCACCAACCCAGCTCATATTCGCATGCCATGGTATCCAGCTCATATGCACTATAAAATCTCGTTGCCGACACTTCCTTTACATATGGTACGTAGTAATAGATTTATTTATATATTAATTAATATATAATATATTTAATCTTTAGAATTAATTAAATATTATATTATATTTACGTGCGTAGTAAAAATATAATTTTTACAAAAATGACACGGTCGTGGTCTCACGACTCATGTACCACTTTCAGTTTTTCGGGCGCACTTTCGTATGTTTAGAAAACTAGCCTTTTATGTTGCGTGACGTGTACCTTTTACAAAAATTAGACTTATATAACAATAAATTACCTTTATAAAAATATAACTTGTAAAGTTGAGCGTTGTGGTCATTTCTTTCTATAAATCAAAGTCTCGTTGTTTGTCAAAATATTTTATTTTAAATTAAACGTTTTGTGACATGTACCTTTATTAATAACTAGACTTAAATTAATTAAAAACTAACCCACTTAAAGTGTAACTTTATCCTTTAAGTATTTTGATCATTTCCTTTTATAAATCCTAGTCTCATTGTTTATTAAAACATATATAGTAATATTAGTTTAAATCAAAACGTTTTATGACTAGTTTGATATTGTAATTCATCTTTTTTTGTAACATATAAATATATTTTTATTTAAAATATGTAAACTTGTACATATTGTATATCATGGAAGTATTAATATAATAGTATAATAATTAGTTTTTGAAAACTAATAATAGTTCAAAGTTTATTTTAAATTCGATTAGGAAATCTTATAACACGTAACATTTACACTCTAAACCTATAATTTCTTTATATGCTAACGTTTATTTTAGTTTCCTTAACCTTTCTAAATAAAATAACTTAGTATCGATCGACTCAAATAACAAGGGTTATGAAATTCAATCCTCCACCCACTTTTGTCTAATCCCCAATAATTAACACTTTTGTTCTTATATACAATCACTTTTCCAAATATTCCGAATACCGTTAAAAGTAAGGGTTTTCTAATTCAAAGTGGACCTCATAATAGAGACTCTTCATCCTAATTCAATGTATCTTATAAATCAATCATTTGATATTTTCATCTAAACATCGATAAGCATAATAAACTTATTTTGAAACAAAATACGCTCTTGTAAAGTATTATATATCTAATACCTTGTTAACGCCTTCACTTATTAAGTATTTATTATATACACATATCTATATACACATAGATGTTCGTGAAGCGTTAGGCATGGTCAAATGGTAACTTGATTACATGAATATAGTTTCAAAGCTTCCGAGACTCAACAATACATATTTTGCTTATCGCGTCGGATATATATAAAGATTAAAGTTTAAATTTGATCGGAAATTTCCGGGTCATCACACAGAATCAGTTGATTCTTCAACAAGCACTTTTTTGGACAAGCTTTTGGAAAATGATTTGCTCTTCTTTTTGGCAATTAGAGCAAGAGGATCACCCGGAGAAGACTCTTTTCTTCCTTCTTAAAGTTTAGACACCTCATGGTGGTAATGCATAAGAACTCCAACAAGCTCATGAATAGTCAACTTGTCAATCTCTTTGGTAGATCGAACAATGGTTCCATAAGGAAGCCAATCAGCATTGAGCTTTTTGAGGAATTTCATGTTGACTTCAGCATGTACTTTTACAATCTTACACCTTTTCAACTCATTGAGAACACCATTGAAACGACGGTAGGTATCCTTGAGTTGTTCTTCTGGTTCCTGCTTGAAATCTTCATACAATCCCAGAGCCTTATTCAATTTAGTAACGTCTGACATGTCATAACCTTCTTATTGTCGTTTGATCTCATCCCATATATCTTTTGCAGTAGTGTTGCTATCAACATTTTCAAATAGCTCATATGGGATAGCTTGCATGACAATATTCTTAGCCTCTATGTCACCCTGAGCTCTTTCACGTTTATCACCAGAAAGTTCATAGAATGGAATTGGCATACCAGTATCCGGATGAAAATCAACAACTGGACCATCTCTCAGAGAAGCCCAAATATGTTTAGCTTTCTCACCCTTATAGTCTATGCACTGAGTAATACGATGAAGCCACTGAGTGTACTTGCCATCAAACAACACTGGAGGTCGGGAATCTGATCCAATGATAAGAGTATCTTGAGTAGACATCTTAAATTGAGGTAGATTCGGTATAGATTCGGTATTAAACACAATCTATGATCAGGGTTCAGTATAAAATCTAACAAGAATGTCAGATTCGGTAAAAGATTCGGTACAGTAGCAGATTCGGTAAGTGGTTCGGTACTGTAGCAGATTCGGTAACAATTCGGTAAACCAGATTCTGTATCAGAAACTGATAAGAATCACAAGTAACACACCTAAATTCGGTATGGATTCGGTAACCACACAACTTGAAGCTTCAGTACACTTAAAACCAAAGAATTAAGTGAAACCGAGATTCTGATTCGGTAATTGACTCGGTAGTCAAATTCTGTAAAATAATATGTGTAAACGCAATCCAATTCCCTTGAATTAGATTCGGTAACCTTGCTGCATAAAAAAACAAGTTAGTAACAAACAGAATATCAATGATACCGAAGATTCAGGATACCGAATGTCAACTGTAGCAGTTGACAATACCGAGTCTAAGTCTAAAACTTAGAAATATAACAGAATCCTTTCTCAAACCACACCAATTAGCTGCGTATGATCAAACCGAATGTGATAGAATCACAAACACACCACAATCTGCAACACTTAAGATAAAATTCCAGTAATGAAGCAGATTCGGTATGACAGTTACGATACCGAGTGTTGATCAAAGCTTCAAAACTTGAAGAATTGAAGAAATTGAACCGACAGAAATGTGATTTAACACCTCACGAACACAACGGAATCTTTAAATCTTCACAAAACACCAGAATCAAGCTTGAATTAAGCAATACCGAGAGTTTTAGCCACAAACTCTAAAAATCAACTTGATTCTCCATAATTGAAGTTAAAAAGCTATAATGATGATCGAAACTCTTTCTAATAGACCTAATACACCTTCGCTGAACTTATCACAAGAATCTGAACGTCAGATTATCAAATTTGATAATACCGAATCTGATTCATTTTATCGAGAGTATTCAGATTCTGTAATCTACAATCTCTGGATCGATATAGTGATGTAGAATCAGTTCCTGGAAGCTCTGATACCAAATGATAGGTCAGATCATGTTGAGATTGAGAGAAAAGATAAGATAGAGTGAGATTCGGTATATAGGAAGAAGACTCGGTATGAGAGAAAATCGGTAAAATTACATTCCACAGCTTCTAGAACTCAGTTACAATGCAATAGCTATCTAATTAGGACTACTTAGGTTCCTTATATAGCCCTCTTCTAAGGAACCTTCATTTAAAGCTTAATTCACATTAACACTATACAAATTCGGGGTCCTAACAGTAATTCAAATTATTAATAAGAGTACACATCGCGTAACGTAAAAGGCTAGTTTTCTAAACGTACGAAAGTACGCTCGAAAAACTGAAAGTGGTACATGAGTCGAGTGACAACGTACGAGTCATTTGAATAAAAATTACATTTTTACCATGCACGTAAATATAATATAATATATAATTAATTGTATAGATTAAATAATAATTTATAATTAATATATTAAATAAATATATGATGTCGGCATAAGATGTAATACGAAAAGTAGGCTCGGTGGCTAAGAATTTCTATTCTACACGTTTTTATTTATTTATTTATTTATTATATTAATATATTATATTATTATATTATTATTATAATATTATAAATCCTATATATATATGAGATCAAGTGCAAGATTTTTTCGACACACACACAATTACGAGTGCATACACACTCCATAATATTTATTATTAATTAATATTAATATTATTATAATTATATATATTATTATTATTATTAAGATTAATATTATTATTAATATTATTATTAGTGGTATTATTATTAATTATTATACATAAAATATTACGACGAGGTCATGAGCGGGTAATTTCAAGACAAATTTTGCGAGTATGATAGGGCTAAGGAAATTATGGGTTATAGCTATGGAGGTGATGGGTATGGTTCATGGGTATGCTCGTGAGGTCAATTTAGTGTTTATCATCTCCGTTGTGTCTACTACCTTTCCTGCAATATTGAATCTCAATATTGATACGTAAGCACTCATAATTTAATTTTTACATACTAATAGTGTATCCCTGACTAGTGCTCTAGAATATAGGATTATGCATGCTTGTACTTTTGATATTGCCATTAGATAGGATATGTTGAATCCTGAATTAGTTACGTATGCGGTTGAGATAAGATATAAGATATGCATGTCGTTGGAAAGCTAGCGAAAAATTAAGAACTTTTCATTTAGATATTGAATGGTTTCGATGAACGGATTTGAAGTTATAGTCAATTGAATTTTTGTATTATTATTAAAAATGATTATTATTATCGTCGTTTATAGTTTTTATCTAATTATTATTATTATTATTATTATTATTATTATTATTATTATTATTATTATTATTATTATTATTATTATTATTATTATTATTATCATTATTAATAAAAGGTATTATCATTAAAAATTGTTATTTTTATTATTATTATTACTATCGTTATTATCGTTAAAGTTATAATTAGTATTATTATTATTATTATTATTATTATTATTATCTAATTATTATTATTATTATTATTATTATTATTATTATTATTATTATTATTATTATTATTATTATCATTATTAATATGTATATCATTATTTAAAAATAGTTATTGTTATTGTTATTATTATTATTATATTATCATTAAAATAATTATTAGTATTACTGTTAATAATGTCATAGTAATTATCATTATTAGTATTATTGTAATTAAAACTAATATTAGTAACACCTAATTATTTTGATTACTATTATTATTATTATTATGAACACGATATAAAAGACGATTAAAAGCTATTAAATGAAACGATTAGGAAATAATGAGTAAGAGTATCATGATGAAATTAAAATATTATAAAATATTGATTTAGATAAAATTATCGATCTTATTATTTTTATCATTACTATTATTATTAAAAGTATCGTTAGTATTAAAACTATCATTTTAACAAAAAATATCATTTTAATAGAAATATCATTATTATTATAAAATATCATTATTATTATCATTTTAAATAGAATTATTATATTAAAAAGTATCGTAAATATTAAAGTTATCATAATTAGAATTATCATTTTATCATAATGTCATCTTAGTAATTATAAATATTGATATTTTTTTATTAATAGAATAATAATAATTATTATTACAAAATAATACAACTTTTACTTACTATTATTATAGATATTATTTTATCAAATAAATATGTGATACAAACATATTTTACTACGTGTAATAAAATTACTTTAATAATACCTATCATATTATCTTTATGATATTAAATGAACTCTATAAATTTTATTACTTAATATATATAAAAGTATATTTTATTATATAAATTTTAATATAAAATTTTATTTATTAATAAATGAATTATATTATTTACTCTAATAAATCTTTTAAAAATATTTAAAACTATAAAACAACGATATTTAAACTATATATTAATCATGTATAGATTTTTGAAAATTATTTTGAGTCAAATTGACTTTTGTTAACTTTTGCATATTAGTCTCGAGCATTAGGATTGTGGTACACTATGACTTGACCTAATTTGTTAGACAAATATTGACCAACACATAAATATATATAATTAATTTAGGTTCGTGAATCCGAGGCTAACCTTGCACTTGTTCAATGATGTTATATGTATTTTTACAACGAAATACAGTATGGTGAGTTTCATTTGCCTTTTTACCCTTTATATTTTTGGGCTGAGAATACATGAGAAATTTTTATAAATGTTTTACGAAATAGACACAAGTAATCGAAACTACATTATATGGTTGAATGATCGAAGCCGAATATGCCCCTTTTGCTTGGTAGCCTAAGAATTAGTAAACCGATCTACTAATTGACGCGAATCCTAAAGATAGATCTATTGGGCCTAACGAACCCCATCCAAAGTACCGGATGCTTTAGTACTTTAAATTCGTTTTTATCATGTCTGAAGGATTTTTCGGAATGATAGGGGATATTCTTATATGCATCTTGTTAATGTCGGTTACCAGGTGTTCAATCCATATGAATGATTTTTGTCTCTATGCATGGGACGTATATTTATGAGAAATGGAAATGAAATTCTTGTGGTATATTAAAATGATGGAAATGAATGATTATGATAAACTAATGAACTCACCAACCTTTTGGTTGACACTTTAAAGCATGTTTATTCTCAGGTATTAAAGAAATCTTCCACTGTGCATTAGCTCATTTTAAAGATATTACTTGGAATCATTCATGGCATATTTCAAAAGACGTTGCATTCAAGTCGTTGAGTTCAGTAAAGATTATGATTAAGTAAATGATAGATTAGATCATTTATAGATAGATATTACGAAATGGTATGTATACCTGTCAACTTTCGATGTAATGAAAGTTTGTCTTTTAAAACTAATGCAATGTTTGTAAAATGTACCATATAGAGGTCAAATACCTCACGATGTAATCATATGTTATTGTATTCGTTCTTATGGATTATGACGGGTCTTTACATATGGTATGCTAACCCCCGAGGTGTTCCAAAACGGCTATGGCATCACCCCCAAGTGTTTCAAAACAGCTATGGCATCACTTGAATCACGTGTGAGTAAGAATCGGCTATTTGGTTAGCTCCCGAAATGGCTATGGTATGCTAACCCCGAGGTATCCCAAAACAGCTATGGTATTACCCCAAAGTTGTAACGACCCAGATTTTTCCGCTAACATATAGAAGATTAATATTTACATAATTAATGTTTCCATGTTAAGCAATCAAACTCATTAAGACTTGGTTATTTGAAATGAATTTTATACAAACGTTTGGCCACCCAGTCTGTGTAACGATTCACGAACGTCATAATTCGAAATAATTATATAATGATGTATATATGGATATATAAATACTTATGATTTGCTAAAATGATATTTAAGTATTTCATTACATATAATAACAATTGATTATATATATAAAATGAGATTACTAACTTAAGGACTTCAAGACTATATACATATATATAACGATTAACGTTGTAATAACTTCTAAATTAAAATGTATGTATATGTATTGTATTAATAAGTATTAATACACTTTTGAAGGACTTAAACATATATACTAACATACTTATACTCAACAAAGATAGCTATACTCATATTCTCATTCAATTCTATCAAGAATTCTACTTGTATTCATACGGTATCTATACTCGTATTGTACCTAGCTTTTAGATGTATTTACTATGGGTATATACTCATAAAAATACACCAATGATCAGACCTAATCAGTTAAGAAACATGTGAGGATGTAGCTTTTGTCAACTAGCAAGAATATCTTGCAAAATAACAAACCATGAGGCCATGTTGATGCCCCATACCTCACGCCATTCACCACCATTTATACTCCATTCCATTTTCATTTTTACTACACATTTTCTCTAGCTAAAAATACCTACTTGTAAGCTTCATTCACCTCTAAGAAATCCAGCAAAAACTCTCTCAAGAATCATCTTAATAACCATCATATTAAGATCAAAAAAGAACACTACAAGATACTACTTTCATTTCAAGTTTATATTCCAAGTTTGCTTCCAATCTTTCAAGCCAACTCAACAACTCTTTAGGATCATTAATCCTACTTACATATCAGTAGCTTTTCATCTTTTAATCAAGGTAATAAACATATTCAAGCTTTGTTTCAATTCATATAATCATAACTATCTTAAATCAAGATAGATTTCTTACTTGAAACTTTTGTTGATTCCATGATTCTACTTCAAGAATTTCAAGCCATCAAAGCTACCTTTGAGCTAAAGATTATTTACTATCTTTTAAAGTAGCTTTACCCTCGTAATTTGAGGTAATATCTTTGTTCAAAATCTCGTTCGATTCATATTCATATAGCTATCTTATTTTGAGTTATAACTAATAACAACAAGAACATAGTTTAGATTATTTCTAAACTTGTTTGCAAATAAACTTAATCCTTCTAACTTGACTTTTAAAATACTTCAACACATGTATTATGACTATATGTCAAGCTTACATAAGGATATAAGACTTGTAAACACGAAGAACACCTTAAAATCGAATATACGTCGTCTTAGTCGAACGGGGGCTGTTTTGGGTTTAATTTTAAAAACCTATCTTAAACTTTGAATTAAAAGATTTCCTTTGGTGAAAAATCTTATTTTATATGGATATGAAATATATCCAAAATCCATGGTTAAACTCTAAGTGGAAGTATGTTTTTTTTTCAAAAGGGTCATCAAGATGTCGTTCTTACGACGGATATGACTATCTTTTCTTATTTGACACCTAAGCTGTATTTTCGACTATAAACTTATACTTTTTCTGTTAAGATTAATAATGTTGAGTTCGATACGAAACCATGGCAACTCGAATCACTCAAAATGGATTTGTAACGAAGAGATTATGGGTAAAACAAAATTGGATATTTTTCTTAATTTTTTGCTACGGACATGATTCATAAAAATGGATGCTAACCTTATTCTAGCTAACTTACCGTGTATCCTACATGTATTTATACATGTCTTGTTCCCGAACTTATGGAAATACAATTTATAATAGTCGTGATTAAGTTCTACGACAATATATTATAGTCTTAATAAAGATCGTAAGGCACCATATATATATATATATATATATATATATATATATATATATATATATATATATATATATATATATATATATATATATATATATATATATATATATGTATATATATATGTATATATATATATGTATATATATATATATATATATATGTATATATATGACTTGATCACCGTGGATTCGTATACAAAGTTTTGACATATCATTTTGACTTCTTCTAATATTATTGGAACGAACTATAAGACACTATTGGCAGTAATCTCGAGTTAGCTGTAGGTCGAAATGGATTCCAACATAATATATATACTTTGAGTTGTGATCGAGCCTGAGACATGTATACAATGGGTCGCGGATTGCTTCAGACAATATACATATTATGTGTCTTATTATATTAAGACAATATATTATATTGTTAGTGAATTCTAACACAATATACACATTTATATTTATATATATATTTATACTGTTGGACTATCGGACTATTGGACTACGAACGTTGGACTACTAACAATGGACAATTAAAATTATCACAAGTATCATAAGTATGGAATATTAACTCTATATATATCTTGACACAAGAATATTATTACTAGGTTCGTGAATTTGTCAAAAGGCCAAGTCTTATCACCATCTATTAGAAAATCATCACAAGTGAGTTATAGTTCCATTTTTACTATCTAAATTATTTTGGGATGAGAATACATGCAAATTTATAAATGTTTTACAAAATAAGCACAAGTTCATGAAACTACATTCTACGATTGTTTTGTTATACCGGATATTTGTACTTATTATTATTATTCTTGGTAACCTAAGAATTAGTGAAAAACACTAATTGACGCGAATCCTAAAGGTAGATCTACGGGCACCAACCACCCCCATTTTCGAATAGTGGAAATGCTTTAGTGCTTCGAAGGGTTCTTGTCATACATTTGAATAGTGGAATGTATGATGCCAGATATCTTAAGCGCTCTATGTTAAGGTCGGTTACCAGGCGACTCATCATATGAATGATTTTTGCAGTTGTAATGATCCTGCGCATTTAATTAAATGAAATCTTGTGGCTTATTAAATATTATGATTATTATATAGAAATTAAACCTATGACTCACCAACATTTTTGTTGACGTTTTAAGCATGTTATTTCTCAGGTGAATATTAAAAACGCTTTTGCTGTCGTCTGCCATCCCAAGGTCAAGATTTGGAGTCGGCATAGTTGTTTATATTGTTTAAACTTGCATTCGGAATGTTTGTTGTAATATATTTGATCATATTGTAATGGGTTGTGTAAAAACTTATTTATTTGAGGAGATTGTCTTTGATAGACAATCTAAATTATGTCATTAAGACCATTATTCAATAATAAATTTTATGGTTGTTTTTAAAAACGAATGCAAGATTTGAAAAACGTCTCATATAGAGGTCAAAACCTCGCAAAGAAACCAATTAATATGAAACGTTTATAATTAATATGAACGGGGCATTTCAGTTGATATCAGAGCGTTGGTCTTAGAGAACCAGAATTTTTTTTTTAGTGTGTCTAACGGATTTTTTTATGCATTAGTGAGTCTGAACTTCGACCGTATTTATTTTAAAAATGATTGCTTAACATAATTGTTGGAAACATAAGATTATTAATATGTAAATATTCTAAGATATATTATTCCCTTAACGTGCCTGCTATTATGTGATAGATGACTTCATCCGATCATATAAGCATCTCTAGTGATTCAGATTTCAATTACTTATCAATTGATTCGGAGGCTGAGTCAAAGCATACGACTTACGAACCAATGGAAAAGTTAACTTTTGGTACTACCATTAAAGTGGAAAATTGTTGGGAAAATTGGGAAGATTCACAATTGCCAGAAGAGGTTCCAGAAGAGAATTCGGAAGAAGATTCAGAGGAGGAACCCGAAGAAGAGGATCCTGAAGAAGTTGTGGAAATTACCGAACTACAACGTAATTTGGGAAAATCTTTGGCTGTTATACCCGATCCCAAACCCGATGAACCTATTATGACCCAAAATGTTTGTGATTATCCACCTGAACCGCCTAAGAAACCAGTTTATAAAATGACCGCTCGTATAACGACTGTTGGTTTTGCTCCCAAACAATTAGCCGAAAGAACCAATTGGGAGGAATTGGAAAAAGAACTATCCAAACGAAAATCCAAACGTTTGGCCGAGAAAGAATCAACGTCAACATCTAAGAAATCTCGCCGTTCTTGAACCATCGGCAGCTATCCTGTATTCCAAGCATTGTGAAATATGTATTATATTGTGTGTTTAAGTTTGTAAGAAAATTCGCAATGTAATTTTCCTTATGATTGTATAATAATAAGAATAAGCATGGAAGGTTTATTATTATTATTACAACTTATTATTACGTAGTAACGTAATAACTTACCATAGTTTTTCATATTAGAATTTTAGTAGTTAATTTGTGTGTTAGCTGCTAAGTATGAACATTATTACAGTTATAATACGCTAATATGAAGAAAAGGCTTTTATAATAATAAGTTCATATTAAGCTACAAAATACTTGTTGGCTACTTCTAAAAATTCTATATGATTAACTCATTCGGCTATTTTTGAAGGAAATGACTCCTCAAGCTACTAGATAACAACAATTGAACACAGAAGAACTTCAAGCTTTCGCTGCAAATGTGACTGCAGTGGTGAATGCAATGAACAACAATAACCAATCGGGTTCCAGCAGTGGAGGAAACAATGGCAACCGGATAGGATGTTCCTACAAAGCTTTTATGGCCTGCAAACCCAATGAGTTTGAAGGAACGGAAGGACCCGTTGGACTAAAGCGGTGGACAGAGAAGGTTGAAGCTGTGTTCGCAATCAGCAACTGCGCAGAAGAGGATAAAGTTAAGTATGTCACACATACTTTCAAGGGTACTGCTTTGACATGGTGGAATACCTACATGAATTACGTAGGACAAAATACCACCTACGCACTTCCATGGTCCGCTTTCATACACATGATGAAGGAAGAGTACCGTCCCAGAACCAAAATCAACAAACTCAAGGCAGAGCTTAAAGCACTGACAACCCAAGGGTTAGACGTCACTACCTACGAGCGACGTTTCAATGAACTGGCATTAATGTGTCATGAAGTCTTCGAGGACGAGGAAGCTAAAATCGAAGCATTCATAAAAGGGTTGCCGGAACGAATCCAAGAGCATGTAGGTGCTAACGACCCTGCAACAATGCAGAAATCGAGTCGTATAGCCCACAAATTGATAGGCCAAATTACAGGAAGGATAAAGAAAGAGGCGGCCGAGGAGGCCATAATGAAACAGGGAAAGAGAAAGTGGGAGGAAAGCAGTGATCAGGGTCACCAGTCCAACAACAACAATCAAAACAACAACTACAACAACAATCGCAACCACCCCAACAACAACAATAATCGCAACAACAACAGCAACAATAACCGCAACAACCATTCCAATAACAATTACAACAACAACAACCGCAACCAAAACTACAACAACAATAAACCCAATCCTAACAATAACAACAACAACCGTCTCAACAACAATAACCCTAACAACAACAACAACAACAATGACAATAAAAAGCAAAGAACTATATGCCCAAGGTGTGATACGTTTCATCCAGAGTGGTTTTGTAGAGAGTTATGTACCAGGTGCAACAGGAATGGCCATATTGCGGCAAAGTGTGAAGTTTACGGACCAAATAAAAACAAAGGAGCAAATAATGCCGGAACAAATAATAACGGCGTTGTTTGCTATGGATGTGGAAAATCGGGCCATACCATAAACCAGTGCCGGAATGGAAATAGGCAAGGCCGTGGGAGAGCCTTCAACATTAATGGGGAGAAAGCACAGGAAGACCCGGAGCTTGTTACGGGTACGTTTCTTATCAACAATACACCTGCTTATGTTTTATTTGATTCGGGTGCCGATAGAAGTTATATGAGTAGAGAATTTTGTGCCAAATTAAATTCCCCGTTAACGCCTTTGGATAAAAAGTGTATAGTTGAAGTAGCAAACGGTAAACTAATTAAGGTTGATAAAATTTGCCGAAATCAAAAAATTAGTTTAGTTAGCGAAACGTTTGCAATTGATTTAATACCGGTGGAATTGGGAAGCTGCGACGTAATTATTGGAATGGACTGGATGTCCAGGGTGAAATCCGAAGTTGTTTGTCATGAGAAGGCGATTCGCATTCCGAGAGAAAATGGGTTACCCTTAATGGTGTACGGAGAAAAGGGTAATGCCAAATTAAATCTTATTAGTAGTTTGAAGGCGCGCAAACTAATAAGAAAAGGTTGCTATGCCATACTAGCACACATCGAGAAGGTTGAAAAAGAAGAAAAGAAAATCGATGATGTTCCTGTTGCAAGAGAATTTCTTGAGGTGTTTTCAGATGAATTACCGGGACTACCTCCACACCGATCTGTTGAATTCCAAATGGATCTTGTACCTGGAGCCGCACCAATAGCTCGTGCTCCATATAGACTTGCGCCCACTGAAATGAAAGAATTACAAAGTCAGTTACAAGAATTATTAGAACGTGGTTTTATCCGACCGAGTACGTCACCATGGGGAGCTCCAATTTTGTTCGTTAAAAAGAAAGATGGGTCTTTTCGCATGTGTATCGATTACCGTGAGCTGAACAAAGTAACCATCAAAAATCGATACCCTTTACCCCGAATCGACGACCTATTTGATCAACTCCAAGGTTCGAGCGTATACTCCAAAATCGACTTAAGGTCGGGTTATCATCAACTGAGGGTTAAAGAAGTCGATATACCAAAAACAGCCTTCGAAACTCGTTATGGCCATTACAAATTCATGGTTATGCCATTCGGTCTAACCAATGCACCCGCAATTTTCATGGATCTCATGCACCGAGTATGTAGTCCATATTTAGATAAGTTTGTTATTGTCTTTATTGATGACATTCTTATGTATTCGAAGAATAACCAAGAACACGAACAACACTTGAGACTTGTGTTAGAATTGTTAAGAAAAGAACAACTTTATGCAAAATTCTCTAAGTGCGCTTTTTGGTTAAATGAAGTACAATTTCTTGGCCACGTAGTCAGTAGTAATGGAATCAAAGTTGATCCCGCCAAGATTGAAGCCATCAAAAATTGGGAAACCCCGAAAACTCCAACGCAAATACGTCAATTTTTGGGTTTAGCCGGTTATTATAAGAGATTTATTCAAGATTTCTCCCGAGTAGCCAAACCTTTAACTGCCTTGACGCATAAGGGGAAGAAGTATGAATGGACTTCCGAACAAGAGGGTGCCTTCCAATTGTTGAAAAAGAAGTTGACTACGGCACATATTTTATCGTTACCTGACGGAATGGAAGATTTTGTTATGTACTGTGACGCGTCAAGAATGGATTTTGGGTGTGTTCTTATGCAACGGAAGAAGGTGATTGCATATGCTTCTCGACTACTCAAAATTCATGAACAAAACTACACCACACACGATCTGGAATTGGGCGCCGTTGTTTTTGTATTAAAAATGTGGAGACATTATCTATATGGGGTCAAGTTTATCGTATACACCGACCACAAAAGTCTCCAACATATTTTAAATCAAAAGCAACTAAACATGAGGTAGCGTAAATGGGTTGAGCTACTAAATGATTATGATTGTGAAATCCGTTACCACCCGGGGAAAGCGAATGTGGTAGCCGATGCCTTGAGTCGAAAGGAAAGAGAACCTATTCGAGTAAAAGCTATGAACATGATTATTCATACTAATCTTACTACTCGAATAAAAGAGGCACAACAGGAGGTTTTGAAGGAAAGAATTTTTGGAAAGGAAATACCCAAAGGATTAGAAAAACAGCTTAATATTCGGGAAGACGGAATCAGGTATTTAGCTGAAAGAATTTGGGTACCAAAGAATGGGGATTTGAGGAAAGTGGTACTAGATGAAGCACATAAAACCAGATAATTAATACATCCCAGAGCGGAAAAAATGTACCAAGACCTCAAGAGAAACTTTTGGTAGCCAGGAATGAAGGCCGATATAGCCACATATATAGGAGCATGTTTGACTTGTTCTAAAGTCAAAGCTGAACATCAGAAACCATCGAGTCTACTCCAACAACCTGAAATCCCAGAATGGAAATGGAAAAACATTACCATGGATTTCATTGCTAAGTTACCGAGAACTGCGGGTGGTTATGATATGATTTGAGTAATAGTCGATCGTCTTACTAAGTCAGCACACTTTCTGCCAATAAAAGAAGAGGATGGTATAGAGAAATTAGCACGATTATACCTGAAAGAAGTTGTTTCTAGACATGATATACCAATCTCTATTATCTCTGATCGTGATAGCAGATTTACTTCCAGATTTTGGAAGGCATTACACGAAGCGTTGGGAACTCGTCTAGATTTAAGTACTGCCTATCATCCACAAACTAATGGGCAGAGTGAAAAGAAGATTCAGACAATTGAAGACATGCTACGAGCATGTGTTATTGATTTTGGACGCAGTTGAGATTGACATCTACCGTTAGCTGAGTTTTTCTACAACAACAGCTATCATTCTAGTATTGAGACGGCACCATTCGAGGCACTTTATGGTAGGAAGTGTAGGTCTCCAATTTATTAGAGTGATGTGGGGGATAAACAGATTGCAAGTCCGGAAATTATCCAAGAAACCATCGATAAAATCATTCAGATTCAGCAACGATTGAAAACAGCCCAGAGTCGACAAAAGAGCTATGCGGATGTTAGAAGAAAACCTTTAGAGTTTTAGGAAGGTGATATGGTTATGCTTAAGGTATCACCTTGGAAAGGTGTTATTCGTTTTTGAAAGCGGGGGAAATTGAGCCCAAGATACATTGGGCCATTCAAGATTGAAAAACGCATTGGGCCGGTGGCCTATCGACTTGAGCTACCTCCACAATTAGAAAAGATTCACAACACCTTTCATGTATCAAACCTGAAGAAATGCCTAGCTACTGAAGATCTCATTATTCCTTTAGACGAGATTAAAATTGACGAGAAACTAAATTTTGTCGAAGAACCTGTCGAAATTATGGATCGTGAGGTCAAACGACTCAAACAAAGTAAGATACCAATCTTTAAGGTTCAATGGAATACTCGTAGAGGACCTGAATTTACTTGGGAATGAGAAGACCAAATGAAGTTGAAGTACCCACATTTGTTTCCCGATATCGCAAGTTAACTAGGTACTATTCTAAATTTCGGGACGAAATTTAATTTAACGGGTGTGTAACGTAATGACCCAGATTTTTCCGCTAACATATAGAAGATAAATATTTACATAATTAATGTTTCTATGTTAAGCAATCAAACTCATTTAGACTTGGTTATTTGAAATGAATTTTATACAAACATTTGGCCAGCCAGTCTGTGTAACGATTCACGTACGTCATAATTCGAAATAATTATATAATGATGTATATATGGATATATAAATACTTATGATTTGCTAAAATGATATTTAAGTATTTCATTACATATAATAACAATTGATTATATAAATAAAATGAGATTACTAACTTAAGGACTTCAAGACTATATACATATATATAACGATTAACGTTGTAATAACTTCTAAATTAAAATGTATGTATATGTATTGTATTAATAAGTATTAATACACTTTTGAAGGACTTAAACATATATACTAACATACTTATACTCAACAAAGATAGCTATACTCATATTCTCATTCAATTCCATCAAGAATTCTACTTGTATTCTACTTGCTAGGGCTAAAAGATTTTTGTCTCATGGATGTTGTGCGTTTTTGGCACATGTTGTTGATAATTCGAAAAAAATTGTTGAATTAGATGATGTACCGATAGTTAACGAGTTTCCGGATGTGTTTCCAAGTGAATTGCCCGGTGTACCTCCCGAACGAGAGGTAGAGTTTAGAATAGATTTGATACCCGGGGCCATGCCAATTGCCAAAGCTCCCTATCGATTAGCCCCGTCGGAGATGAGAGAAATGATGACTCAATTACAAGATTTGATAGATAAAGGTTTTATACGTCCCAGTAGTTCACCATGGGGAGCTCCGGTTTTATTTGTGAAAAAGAAGGATGGAACTATGAGAATGTGCATTGATTATAGAGAATTGAATAAGGTCACTATTAAGAATAAGTATCCGTTGCCGAGGATAGACGATTTGTTTGATCAACTACAAGGTGCAAGTTTCTTTTCAAAGATAGATTTAAGGTCGGGTTACCATCAATTGAAAGTGAGGGAAGAAGATGTTCCTAAAACGGCTTTTCGAACGAGGTATGGTCATTATGAGTTTGTGGTTATGCCGTTTGGGTTAACAAATGCTCCGGCTGCGTTTATGGATTTGATTAATAGAGTTTGTCGACCGATGCTTGATAGATTTGTAATTGTATTCATTGATGACATTTTGGTATATTCTAAGAATGAAGAGGAACATGCGGTGCATTTAAGACAAGTATTAGAGACTTTAAGAAGAGAAAGGTTGTTTGCTAAGTTCTCTAAATGCGAGTTTTGGCTTCGTGAAGTTCAATTTTTGGGTCATGTCATTAATAAGAAGGGTATTTGTGTTGATCCGGTAAAGATAGAAGCAATTATGAGATGGGAACCACCTACGAATCCTACCGAGGTTAGGAGTTTTCTAGGCTTAGCGGGGTATTATCGACGGTTTATACAAGATTTTTCTAGAATAGCCACCCCACTCACCAAGTTGACTCGTAAAAGTGTGCCATGGAAATGGGAAGAAAAGCAAGAACAAGCGTTTCAACTCCTTAAGGAGAAGCTTGTTCAAGCGCCCATATTGTTTTTACCGGAAGGGAATGAGAACATGACGGTTTATTGTGATGCTTCTAAGAAAGGCTTAGGGTGTGTATTGATGCAAAATGGGAAGGTCATAGCTTATGCTTCCCGACAATTGAAGGAACACGAGAAACGTTATCCTACGCATGATTTAGAATTGACGGCCGTAGTTTTTGCTTTAAAGATTTGGCGTCATTATCTTTATGGTGTTAAGTTTTCCATTTATACCGATCATAAGAACTTAAAATATTTATTTGATCAAAGGGATCTGAATGATAGGCAAAGGAGAGGTCTCGATTTGGTGAAAGATTATGATTGTGAGATCTTATATCACCCCGAAAAAGCAAACGTGGTAGCGGATGCTCTTAGTAGGAAGTCGAGTCATCAATCGATTAAGATAACGAGTTTGGCCATGGTAATATCACCTCAAATATTTGATGATATTCGTGTTGCACAAGGTGAAGCATTATCGCCCGAAAACGTGAGAAAATAAAGGATCAAGGGGCAAGTTGATGATTTTGTGATAGATTCTCGTGGATTAAGACTTAGATATGGGAGAATTTGGGTACCTTTGCAAAGTGGTGTTAGAAGTGAGCTCCTTGACTTAGCTCACAAATCTAAGTATTCGATTCACCCCGGTGCTACGAAAATGTATAGAGATTTAAGGAAAGACTATTGGTGGCCGAGAATGAAGAGGGATATAGTTAAGTATGTGCACAAGTGTCTTACTTGTCTTCAAGTGAAAGCCGATCATCAAATGCCTTATGGTAAGATGCAACCTTTAGAGGTACCGGTTTGGAAATGGGAGCATATTACAATGGATTTAGTGACTAAGTTGCCTAAGACCCCTAGACAACACGATGCAATTTGGGTTATTATTGATAGATTGACTAAGAGTGCATTATTCTTGGTAATAAGAGAAGCTTCGTCATCGGAAGCAATGTCTAAGTTGTATATGAAGGAAGTTGTTGCAAGGCATGGAGTGCCGGTTTCTATAGTTTCGGATCGAGACACCCGATTTACCTCACGATATTGGAGAAAGTTTCAAGAGGAAATGGGTACTAAGTTACATATAAGTACCACGTTTCACCCGCAAACGGATGGTCAAAGTGAACGGACTATACAAACTCTTGAGGATATGTTGAGAGCATGTGTCATCGATTTCGGTGGAAGTTGGGATACTCATTTACCTTTAGTTGAGTTTTCATACAACAATAGTTATCACTCTACAATTGGAATGGCACCATATGAGATGTTGTATGGAAGGAGGTGTAGAACCCCGACTTGTTGGGGCGAAGTGGGTCAACGAGAATTAGGAAGCACGGAAATAGTACAACAAACCACCGAGATGATCGACCAAATTCGTGAAAGAATGAAGGCGGCACAAGATCGACAAAAGTCTTATGTAGATAAAAGGAGAAAACCGATAGAATTTCAAGTAGGTGATAGAGTGATGCTAAAAGTTTCTCCATGGAAAGGCATCATTCGTTTTAGAAAGAGGGGAAAATTGGGTCCAAGGTTCGTGGGACCATTTGAGATAGTGGCGAAAGTTGGGAAGGTAGCCTACCGTTTGGCTTTACCCGAAGAATTGAGTAATATACATGACACGTTTCACGTGTCGCAATTGAGAAAGTGTTTGGCGGATGAATCAACCTATGTTCCTTTGAATGAAATTGAGGTCGATAATAAGTTAAGATATGCGGAGAAGCCAATAAAGATTTTGGAGCAAAAGGTTAAGCGCTTGAGAAATAAGTCGGTTATATTGTTGAAGGTATTATGGCAATTTAGAAAAGGTTCCGAATGTACATGGGAACCCGAAGAATGGCTCATGAAGTATTATCCGTCGTTGCATCAAGAATGGTTCGCGAGGACGCGAACGATCCAAGAGGGGGAGAGTTGTAACATCCCAATTATTTAAGGTATTATTTTATGTGAAATTTTATTGCTAAGAAATTAATTGGTAAAAGTTATTTTATGTTAAATGGACAAAAGTTAAGTTTATTGGTTAAGTTAAGAAGGACTAATGGTGCAAAGTTAGAATTAAGGACCTTCCTAGCTATAGATGTGATGGGGAGGGTAGAAAGTGCAATTTGGCCAAAGTTAATTTAAATAAAAAGGAATTAAAATGCTGGAAATTGAGTTATTCACAAAAATTATACAGAAAAACCTCCGGTATGTGTGTGTGTATGTCGATGTTGAGGGAGAAGGAGGAAGAAACCACAAATTGTTGAAATTAGACTCATGCAATTGAAGATTTGTGAAATCTAACACACCTTAATCACTCTAGCAAGCTTTAATCTTCCAATTTCACTCTCTTTGTGCACAATTAGGGTTCTTAAACTCTAAAAGTCAAGATATGAATTTTATGTCTATGTATTGCTTTTATTGTGTGATAATGATGAGATTTATGCTTAAGAAGTTGCTAGTTGTTGAATGGTGCACAATTGTTTAAGTTAAAATGAAATTGTCATTGATTTTGGAAGAAGAATTAAGCATGAACTTGCATTTTGGATTTATGGTATGAATATGATGAATTTAGTGATGTTCTAGTTAAATTTCTAGTCATGCACACCAAGTGTTTGATAAAATGTCTCAATGAGATGTTCATGTGTTTTAGTTAGTAATTTTGAAGAAGGATGTTCATGTTTGAGTTATTGTTATTATTGTAAGCTATGGAATTTGATTAAGTAATAACTTAAGGGTGTTAGTAATGGAATTGGATTGTATGCAACTTATTAAATGAATAATGAAAAGATTGGTGGAAAGTTGCATGTATTACTAAAAGAGATGAACTAGTAATGTACATGATTAAAGTTATGAAGTTTAATTGGTAATATTCTTATCTTAGAAAAGATGAGATCAAGGCTAGAATGTATGTATGTTGTGATTAGGGGGTTAAGTGTATGTATAAGTATAGAAAGATGCAATGATTCATGAAAGTTGTGATTTTGTTGAGTTGTGTGATTAATGGGATTAGCTCATGTATAGGTGCTAATCAAGGAAAAGAGGTTACAAGTGATCAAGGAAATTCAATTAAGCAAGGTGAGTTTATAGGGGGTAATATGGGCGGGTCAAGAGTGGCTTAGTGTTCTCGGATTGCATCCGTGCAAGAGAGTAACGACTAAGTGCACTATATATGTAGCTTAGATAGAATTATTAGGTTAGCCTAATAATTGTATCTATGGTTGATGTTTAGCTTAGGCAAGGTTATTACATTGCTAGTAATCTTGCCTATGGTTTGTTTTAGCTTAGACACATTAAATGTCTATGGTTGAAATGATGATGAAATGAAATGATGATAGCTTAGGCATATTTAGTATGTCTATGGTTAGCTTAGGTATGATTACTAGGGTTGGACTAGTAAGTCATGCCTATGGTATGAATGAATCTGATCCGAAAGTAAGCAAACAACCGATGAGTTGAAGGATAAGTGTTATGTTTTATGTTTTACTACTTTCCTATAACTCACTAAGTGTAAAAGCTTACTCCCATGATGTTTTATGTTTTAGGTGCTAAGGTTCATCGCGAAGGTAAGGAGCCCGTTTGAAGCGCTAGGGGAGCATTGGCATTAGTGTAAGTGGTATTGCGATTCCCTTTTGTAATCACGCTCTACGGTTACCGCTTATCAACGCCTAGTGTTTTGAATGTGTCATGTTTGTTATTGTCAAATTTGGGACCAAATGATGGTTTAGATTATGAAAACATGTTTTGATGTTTAAAAGATGTTTGCGAATGTTTAATGATATTAGAAACTATTTCCTTAAGTTTGTGTATGAATTATGCAGTTTTGATTGTGTTGGAAAAATGATGAAAGGTGTAAAATTTGGTTTAAATAAAAAGTTGCAGGTCAGATCCTGGACACGAGTTGTGTCGCGCCGCGGCAAAGCCCTCCGCGCCGCGGCAATGGCCTGAAGTTGATATCAGAAACTGGGTTAAGATGTGTAATGTTTCCCGCGTTGTGTCGCGCCGCGACAAGGCAAACCGCGCCGCGGCATATGCCTTGTCCGGGCAGTGACTCTGTTTTTCAAAAAAAAAAAAAAAAAAAAATTTTTACTCGTTTAAAGGCGTTAAAACTACACATTTTTTCTAGCTAAAAACACCCACTTGTAAGCTTCATTCACCTCTAAGAAATCTAGCAAAAACTCTCTCAAGAATCACCTTAATAACCATCATATTAAGATCAAACAAGAACACTACAAGATACTACTTTCATTTCAAGTTTATATTCCAAGTTTGCTTCCAATCTTTCAAGCCAACTCAATAAATCTTTAGGATCAATAATCCTACTTTCATATCAGTAGCTTTTCATCTTTTAATCAAGGTAATAAACATATTCAAGCTTTGGTTCAATTCATATAATCATAACTATCTTAAATCAAGATAGATTTCTTACTTGAAACTTTTGTTGATTCCATGATTCTACTTCAAGAATTTCAAGCCATCAAAGCTACCTTTGAGCTAAATATTATTTAATATCTTTTCCAGTAGCTTTACCCTAGTAAGTTGAGGTAATAGCTTTGTTCAAAATCTCGTTCGATTCATATTCATATAGCTATCTTATTTTGAGTTATAACTAATAACAACAAGAACATAGTTTAGATTATTTCTAAACTTGTTTGCAAATAAACTTAATCCTTCTAACTTAACTTTTAAAATACTTCAACACATGTATTATGACTATATGTCAAGCTAACATAAGGATATAAGACTTGTAAACACGAAAAACACCTTAAAATCGAATATACGTCGTCTTAGTCGAACGGGGGCTGTTTTGGGTTTAATTTTAAAAACCTATCTTAAACTTTGAATTAAAAGATTTTCTTTGGTGAAAAATCTTATTTTATATGGATATGAAATATATCCAAAATCCATGGTTAAACTCTAAGTGGAAGTATGTTTTTTTTCAAAAGGGTCATCAAGATGTCGTTCTTACGACGGATATGACTATCTTCTCTTATTTGACACCTAAGCTGTATTTTTGACTATAAACCTATACTTTTTCTATTAAGATTAATAATGTTGAGTTCGATACGAAACCATGGCAACTCGAATAACTCAAAATGGATTTGTAACGAAGAAATTATGGGTAAAACAAAATTGGATATTTTTCTTAATTTTTAGCTACGGACATGATTCATAAAAATGGATGCTAACCTTATCCTAGGTAACTTACCTTGTATCCTACATGTATTTATACATGTCTTGTTCCCGAACTTATGGAAATACAATTTATAATAGTCGTGATTAAGTTCTACGACAATATATTATAGTCTTAATAAAGATCGTAAGGCACCATATATATATGACTTGATCACCGTGGATTCGTATACAAAGTTTTGACATATCATTTTGACTTCTTCTATATATATTATTGGAACGAACTATAAGACACCATTGGCAATAATCTCGAGTTAGCTGTGGGTCGAAGTGGATTTCAACATAATATATATACTTTGAGTTGTGATCGAGCCTGAGACATGTATACAATGAGTCGCGGATTGCTTCAGACAATATACATATTATGTGTCTTATTATATTAAGACAATATATTATAGTGTTAGTGAATTCTAACACAATATATGCATTTATATTTATATATATATTTATATTGTTGGACTATCGGACTATTGGACTACGAACGTTGGACTACTAACAATGGACAATTAAAATTATCACAAGTATCATAAGTATGGAATATTAATTCTATATATATCTTGACACAAGAATATTATTACTAGGTTCGTGAATTTGTCAAAAGGCCAAGTCTTATCACCATATATTCGGAAATCATCACAAGTGAGTTATAGTCCCATTTTTACTGTCTAAATTATTTTGGGATGAAAATACATGCAAATTTATAAATGTTTTACAAAATAAGCACAAGTTCATGAAACTACATTCTACGATTGTTTTGTTATACCGGATATCTGTACTTATTATTATTATTATGCTTGGTAACCTAAGAATTAGTGAAAAATACTAATTGACGCGAATCCTAAAGGTAGATCTACGGGCACCAACCACCCCCATTTTCGAATAGTGGAAATGATTTAGTACTTCAAAGGGTTCTTGTCATACATTTGAATAGTGGAATGTATGATGCCAGATATCTTAAGCGCTCTATGTTAAGGTTGATTACCAGGCGACTCATCGTATGAATGATTTTTGCAGTTGTAATGATCCTGCGCATTTAATTAAATGAAATCTTGTGGCTTATTAAATATTATGATTATTATATAGAAATTAAACCTATGACTCACCAACATTTTTTTCTTGACGTTTTAAGCATGTTATTTCTCAGGTGAATATTAAAAACGCTTCCGCTGTCGTATGCCATCCCAAGGTCAAGATTTGGAGTCGGCATAATTGTTTATATTGTTTAAACTTGCATTCGGAGTGTTTGTTGTAATATATTTGATCATATTGTAATGGGTTGTGTAAAAACTTATTTATTTGAGGAGATTGTCTTTGATAGACAATCTAAATTATGTCATTAAGACCTTTATTCAATAATAAAGGTTATGGTTGTTTTTAAAAACGAATGCAAGATTTGAAAAACGTCTCATATAGAGGTCAAAACCTCGCAAAGAAACCAATTAATATGAAACGTTTATAATTAATATGAACGGGGCATTTCAAAAGTGTTCCAAAACGGCTATGGCATCACTTAATAACGGCCATTACTCACAACCATGTGCACAAAACTGCTATGTACACAATTAACACGGGCAATAAATCATATACATACATACATAAGTATTCCACTCACCTTATCGTCTTGGTGAGATTTCCAACAACTTATAGCCTTCAAAGCAAGTCATCTAATACAATTAATGCCCTATTAATTCACATAACAAGTTGGACTATTCACCAACTAACCTCACTAGTGCATTTATGATCCAAATGGGTATTTATGACTCATTTGCACTAGAATCACACAATCAAGGTCCAAATCCCCAACTAATCACTAAAAGCTAGTGATTAAGGTTCTAAGACTCCCATCAATACATATCTAGGGTGTTTTCATACCCAATTTATCCCGCTAGGTCAAACTTACCCATTTGACCCATTTAAAGTCAACCATGAACCCTAAAAAAACACTTTTCACTAATAACAAAAGTGAGCTAGTGATTTACTAACCATTTAAGCCTCATAAACACCAATTATCACTTTGAAACCCTAGGTTAGTCATTCTTGAGTCCTCATGACTCAGTCTTACCCAAAAACCCTCAAAATCACCAACAATGGATTTTATGTTCATCACTAACCCAAACCCTAACCCTTATATAAATCAAAGTAAGAAAATCAAGGTTAGAACATACCACCACAACCAAAACGTAGCAAGTGGCTAGATGAACAACTTTAATACACGCGCTTTGACCCAAAATCAACTTCTTCCTCCTTGATTTGAGCTTTCTCTCTCTCAAATGGGTTTCTCACTCTAAAATTGAAGTAGAAAGATGAAGGTGGTTGAAAATGGAGTTATGACACTCCATCAACTGATCTTGTGGCCTTAATTCGTCCCACAAGTGAATTTATCAAAAAGCCCTTCTAAAATATCTAATTAAAAGAAACAGAATCTGCCAACAGGAGAAGTGCGCGACGCGCTCCCTTAAGTGTGCGCGGAGCGCACAATGGTCTAAACAGTCTCTGACCTCTGTTTAATTATGTGACGATCGCTCCAAATCCATATGGACGAACACGTCATTCATCGATTTCATTGCGAGGTATTTGACCTCTATATGATACGTTTTGTAAACATTGCATTCTTTTAAAAAGGCACACCATAAATGAATATTTAAATCAATGATTTTCGACATCTGATGATTTCTACATATAGACAATCACCATAAATAATAGTTTACAATAATACTTCCTTTGACAATGCATTCAAAATAAGATACATGGTGATAATTTGGTGAATGCAACGTTTCCTTGAAAAATATGTCATGTAAGACTCCATGCACATAGCTTGTCTAACACATAAGCAAACAGCGGAAGACTTCTAGGAAACCTGAGAATAAACATGCTAACAAGTGTCAACACAAAGGTTGGTGAGTTCATAGTTTTATAGTTTCATATAATCTGTATATAAAGGTGGATCACAAGATTTCAGTTGTTTCGTCCATAAACGTTTATCAAAATATTCTACAAGATTGAGCACCCTGGTAACTAAACTTTAACGTTATAATAAGTACCCCTGTTTTAACAAACATGCAACCAACATGTACAATACACGCAATCTAACGTGTACTAACCTCAAATAGCATACGTCTGTTTTATAGTTCAGGCTAGGGTTTCTATACCTGGAACAGACGAGGATGTCAAGCCCTATGGATCCATATACAACTATTCGCGCCCACCAGTTCTTATAACCGGCAGTTACTAGTTACCAAAGCTAAGAGATTTTCGGTTCAAACTCAGTGTAGAGTTTAGTATGTACTTGTATCCATTGCGTTTAAAATAAAGTGCATGTATTCTCAGTCCAAAAATATATATTGCAAAAGCAATTAAAAAGGGAGCATATGAAACTCACCTTAGCAGCACATAAAGTTGTTCATCGTAATGTGACCGAAACTCGGAATATCAAATAATCGTAGATCTCAACCTAGAGAACATATATTGGTTAATAAATGTCTATCAAGCTAGGTCAGGTCATAGTGTATCACAATCCTAATGCTCGAGATCGACATACAAAAGTTTATCAAAAGTCATTTCAAAAAGTCATTTTTGACAATAGTTCAACAAAACGAGGCGTACCTTGTATAAGGATTCATTTACTCGGTTGGTAATATTCAAAAATCCATTTTATCAATCTCGTAAACAAGTTGTTTAAATCTTAATTGCAGATTCAAAAGCAATTTCAATTAACGTCAGTCATAATTCAGTTGATCATATCTTTTAATCCGTTCATCGAAACTATTCGGTGTCTAAATGAAAAGTTACTGATTTTTTGCCAGCTTTCCAAAAACATGTATATCATATACCTTTTACCAGTAATATATGTATTTAATTCGTGATTCATTATAAATTGTTTAACGACGAAATTTAGCATACAAACATGTATAAATATATATACTCGAGCATTAGACATGTATACACTATTAATTTATAAAAGATAAACTATAAATGCTTACGTATCAATATTGTGATTCAATATTTCAGAAAAGTACGTAGACGCAACAGAGATGATAAACATTAGGTTTGACTTGCGAACAATACCCATGAACATTACCCATAACCTCCATAGCTATAACCCATATTTTCCTTAGCTTTAATCCGTTTGAAAACCCATTTTGAAAGTGACACGTTCATAACCTCGTCGTAGTATTTTATGTATAATACTAATAATAACGATATCTAAAAATACTTATAATAATAATAATATTAATAATAATAATATTAATCTTAATAATAATAATAATAATAATAATAATAATAATAATAACAATAATAATAATAATAAATAATAAATCTTATACGGAGTAATATAGATAAATATGTGTGTGTGAGAATTAAGCCAGAACTCGATCAATTTATAGAACCTTTTCTGAAAAAGCACCCCATGCGATCGCATGAGATTTGTGCTTCAAAGCCATGCGATCGCATGGCACCCTGGGACAGCTCACAAATTTTTAACTTCTTGTTTGTCGACATAATTTTATATTATATATATAATATATTTAATTTATATAATTAATTATATATTATATTAAATTCACATGCATAGTTGACTTGTATTTTTGTTCTGATAAGTCGTACGTCATCACTCGACTTATGTCCCGGTTTCGGTTTTTCAAATGTCCTTTCGTACGCTGAGAAAACTTGCATTTTACGTTTCGTCAGTCGTACCTTTGTCAAAAGATAGTCTTAAATTATCCATAAATTATTCCACTCAAAGTAGATCTTAATCTTTCGAGTGTATTGATCATTTACTTCTATAAATCATCTTCTCGTTATCATAGTATATATAATTTTAAATCAAAACGTTTTATAACCAAATTAATATTACATTTTATCATATTATTAAATATATATTTTCAATATTCATAAACACATTTTTAAATTACACACCGCAAGTTATTCATATATCTAATTCTAACAGTTAATATTTCTTATTATTGTATGTGTACAAACACTTTAACATTTATTTCGAATATCGTTAAAAAATTAATGATTTCCCAAATCAACGTGGACCTTACAACAGAGACCCGTAATAATATCATAATCCTTAAGGGACTCAGTAAATATCTTTTAATTCAATCGTTTAGCATAATCTTTTAATTCCGTAGTTGAATATATCAATCAGATAATCAAACCAATAAGTTTAATGCACAGTAACATTTACTTAACATTTTGTTATGTTCTCAAATTATAGTATATGTACCTATTTACATATAATTGTTCGCGAATCGTTGAGAACAATCGAAGGGTAATTGAATAATTCAAAATTTTGAGATTCAACTTCATAGACTTTGCTTATCGTGCCGGAAACGTTAAAGATTAAGTTTAAATTTGGTCAGAAATTTCCGGGTCATCACAAATTACACAATGTTTCTCACTCTTTATGTACCCCATTTACACTTTTGTACAATAAATATTAGGGTCATACAACTCTCCCCCACTTGAATCGGAGCGCGTCCTCGCGATCCAAGCCGCATGACAAGAGGGAAGATATACCAAAACAAATTCTTCGGGTTCCCATGTAAACTCGGAACCTTTACTACGACGCCATTGAACTTTAAAAGTTCTCACTTCCTTAATAAATGTCCTACCGAAAGTTATACTCCCCCGTCCAAATCTATAATATTATTCTTTTTGAATGTTCTAAATTAATTGTTCACATTAAAAAATATATAAGAATAATAAGGTAAAATTCTTTTATACCACTATTTTATTCATGTAAGAAAAAATAATACGGAGCAGGTAAAAAGTGAAAAGTAAACAAAACAATCATTTTTTTCTTAAAATGTGTATTACCAACATAACTAATAGACAAAATTTGTCTTATTTGTTATAAATAGCACTATCTAATTTTTTACTTTTCACAAACCTAACCCCCTAACTTTCATTAAAATACAAATCGAACCCCCCACTTTATACCTATATTCTAAATTATTATTTATCGCATCACTAACACCAAAAATACTGAATAATAACACCCACCACGCTTTACTGACTTGTACACTGCGCTCAAACAATAGGACCCACATATGCCACTACTGTGCTACTTTTTTTTTTTTCTCCAACGATAAAAGAAGCAACTTTCTTAAAAGGAAAACCCTTCTATGCTACCAAAAGATGTCGAAAAATATTCTTTTTTATAAAATAAATCAACTAACTTTAACGCTAAAAGAAGCAAATTTTACAAAAGGAACAACCCTTCAAAGTTAGATGTCGAAAAAAATTCTTTTTTTACAAAATAGATCAAGACTTTTTTTTTTAACTTGCAATCAAAACGGAGCACCCGGCGCGAAGCGAGGGCTCTACAACTAATTTTTTCTATTTGAGAGCTATAAATTTTTGTGACTAAAGGAGTGGTAAAGTAATTAATAATTCAAAATACTCCCCAACTCTTTGGATTACTCTATAATCAATATAATTAAACTCTAATGAATCATACCCTCTAAATCTACAATTGAATTTGACCTTAATAATAATTAGTCTAAAGTCTAATATACGGTGTTAATATTGTTTGTGTAGTTTAGATCTTGTTTATATTCTGAGGAAATCTATGTTATTTGTAAGTCGGCTGTTATCCATTTGGTGCCGACTTCCTACATTAGTCAACTTTTGTATGCGACTACAGGTAGGTTTTCTGATCATCGCCGAATCTGATATTTACTCTTTTCACACATTCAACCCATTTTTAGCGTCCAATACTCCAATGGGGTAGGTTTTCTGATCATCGCCGAATCTGATATTTACTCTTTTCACACATTCAACCCATTTTTAGCGTCCAATACTCCAATGGTCTTGTCACCGTCAAAAATACAATTATAATACAACTGTATTTAACTTCTCACGTTATTAATAATAAGGCATTGTCACAAAAAATACACAATTTAAAAAAAATTACATATAATTTTTGTTAAATTTTCAGTCTTGCCACTTATTTTTTTAAAAAGTCTGTTGATATTACATGAATAAAACAGAAACACAAATATTTTTAAAAAATGAAAAATTAATTTGTTTAATTAAAAAAAAATAGTCAACAATAAAATTGAGACGACAATATTACATATATAAAGATCATTTCTATTTTAATTCATAAATACTTAAAAGCTTAAATTATAAATTATTCAATAACTAGTGTAAACAAATGTAGTTGATTGTTTTGTAAGTCAAACCGTTGCAATATTGGAATCCAGATTTCTCATTGCAAATTATGACTCGTTGAAATTTAACTATAAAAAGATGTTATTTGTTGTGTAGAAATTTTATCACATTCAAAAAACGAAAAAAAATAAAAAATTTTTGCTTCCTTCCGCTTCTCCCCGATTAATTACTTCCCTCATGATCCTACCAATATATATATATATATATATATATATATATATATATATATATATATATATATATATATATATATATATATATATATATATATATATATATATATATATATATATTGGTAGGATCAAGAGGAGTAACCAATCGGGGGAAGTGGGGGGAAGCAAAATTTTTTTTTAAAAAAAAAGGCTTTGATCACGAACATTATAGATTGGATGAAAATATGAACATTAATAATAACACTTTGTGATAAATGTTTTTATTTTGACGGGAAAACACTCAAAGAATTAATATATAACAATTATCGTGTTTTTCGAGCGTATGTTGAGGTTTTAGATATTAGGGTTTAGATATTAGGGCTTAGATATTAGGGTTTAGAAATTTAGGGTTTAGGGTTTAGATTTAAGATTTAGATTGAGTTTTTAACACGAACGGTTTAGAGTTTAGGGTTTAGGGTTTAGGGTTTTGAATTTAGGGACTAATCCCAAAACACTAAACCCTAAACCCTAAGCCCTAAACTCTAAATCGGGCTAAATTTTACTTCACAAAACATGAAAAAAGCGTTAATATTTTTCACAATCAATATTATCTTGAATGTTATTTTTGTCGATTGTTTCCCGCCTAAATAATAACATTCATCATAGTGTATTTTTTAAATGTTCATATTTTCGTGTGATCTTGATGCTTGAAAAAAAATTCCAAAAAAATGAATTTTTTTTTTTTGCTTCCCTCGTTTACCCCCCGATTGGTTACTTCCCCATTGATCCTGCCTATATATATATATATATATATATATATATATATATATATATATATATATATATATATATATATATATATATATATATATATATATATATATATATATATATATATATATATATATATATATATATATATATATATATATATATATATATATTAATATTAATATTAATTATTAATATTAAATAATATTATATATGAAATAAATAAAATAGTCGTCTCCGATCCACTTGATCTCCAATGAATATTGGGCTGGAAAACACGTCCTACCGACTTCAGTAACCGATCGACCATATATATAAATAGATAATAGACCCTAGACCCTTTTGTCAAATTAACCACATTTATCATATACGGCGTATTAACTTAACCCATTTCAGTCAATCAACTATACGACATTTAAACCGTGATAAGCTGTGTGTAATGAACAGCAGCAAAAATGTTAGTGACGCATATGTCAACAATTGGGTGGCATTAGAGAGGGTGGTGGGACGACCCATGTTCGGCGGTAGTAGAGAGGAAGAGATGTCTGTAATGGTGTCAGCACTTTCTCACGTGGTGGCCGGCGGTGGTTCCCCTGATTCATTTGTAGAACATAAAAGACAACGTGAAGAGGAGGAGGGGGAGGAGGAGGCTAATATTGTTAATATTCAGGATTCCATTTTTGTTCACGGTTAGTTCCTTATTATGATATTTCTTTTTAAATGTAAAACGTTGATAATTGATATTGGTAAATATATATTAGGTATGTTCAACCAACTTTTGTATTTTAGATTGCGTTTAGCTTATTAACGGTAAATTATTATTATCGAAAACATATAGTTATGTGCAGTGGCAGAGCTTAAACGTTGCGGTTTGAGGGGCTCAATTTTGTCTAATGTGTACTATGTTATTAGCAAGAAAAAATGCCAACTTTGATGGACAAAATTGCATATTTTATATACAGTTTAGGTGACAATATCGATTTTAATTGTACATTATTTAAGTTAATTTCTTAAACTTTAGCTTTATAATTGATTTTAAGGTAAAAATGCTCAAGAGGTATGAAAGAATGAAATAGATTATTGATGAAAAAAATCTGCGCCCCTTCACCATTTCCGTCATATCTTCTTCATACGGACTCCAAATTGATTTATTCAAAAGCTCAAACGTCTGTAACTCAAAGGGCTACAAAATACCACAACATACCGAAAATTTTGGAGGGGCGAAGGACCCCTCCTGCCCATAATAAGCTCCGCCCCAGGTTATCTACTATAAAAAAACTTCTTCAACGCAGCGAAGCGCGTGATCCGAAAACTTGTTTTAATCAATTAAGTGAATAAATATAAATAAATATTTCGAATCATTCTCATCTATAGGTTTGGATATCATGCATGGTTCTAATTAATACGGAGTAATTAGCAAAAGTTAATACTATTGATTTGACTTTCAAAAGTCACACTATACGGTAAAAATAAAGCTAGCTACACTTAACTTCCACCAACATAACTTTTATTGACAATATCTAATAGTTAGCCAAGAAAAACTAGCATACACATACACATGAATTATATTTTGACTTTGATAACATCTAATAGTTAGTCACAATGTTATTGCAGAAACACAAACCACATACACATGCGATCCGGAAAGCACAATAAAAGGCGATCAACTGTCAGAAAGAAAGTATCGAGGAGTGAGACGTAGACCATGGGGAAAATGGGCTGCCGAGATTCGTGACCCTTATAAGGCTACGAGAGTATGGTTAGGTACTTTTGATAATGCTAAAGATGCGGCTCGAGCCTATGATGAAGCTGCTCTAAATTTTAGAGGGAGTAAGGCCAAACTCAACTTTCCTGAAGACGTTAATCTACACGCTCTACAAACTTACGAAACATCAATTCGTTCGCGTGGTTGTAGTCAAGTTCAACATCCATACTTGAAAAGACTATGATGATGAATACATAGTTGGAGTTTATACAATTTGATTTAAACTGTTGATTATTTATATTTGGAAGACTAGTAACGTTCTTTATTTTTAGGACATGCATATAACCTTTTCAAAATATTATATATGTTGTCCTTTGTTTTGCTCAAAAGATTCTACAGCAATAAGAATGTGTATGTTGATGTTAAGCCCAACGAAAACTATGATAGCTTAAGTTCTTCCTACTTTTAACAATAGGCCCAACATTTTCAGTTGACTCATTTGGGCTAGCTAAGCCCAAATTTGAGAGACGTTGAATCTAGGTCAATTTTCTGAATTACGAGCTTATAAATATTAAATAAGCAGTAAGCTTAAGTTAATAAGCTAATAAGCCAGAAGAATGGTGGGCTTGATTCTCAGATAAGCCCACAAACCCAAGTATAAGCTAATCCAAACTCCCTTATGGGGTTTTTTATTTATTATTATTTCTTATGAAGTTATTTGGATACAGTCTGTTTGAGAAGTATTTTTTTTTTTTCAATGTCTTTTATAAATACAAATTTTCTTCATATTGTGTGACAAAAAATTAACAATTTAACTTACTAAATTAACAATTATATAGAAACATACCAATAAATAAAATGTAATCAAGCCCTTAGAATGACTTCACACAAGCTCAAATTTAAACTGCTCCTCAAGCTTATATGGTAAACTCATCCAAACATTCTCTTAAGATGTAATATATCATCCTCTAGGACATCATATTTGGTGTAAGTTATGTAATCTTTGTGTATTTGAGTGTGAAAAACTTAAATTAATTTGTTTATTTATTTTTCTTCATATTTTTATGAAAAATTAGTTCTAGAAAAAAGCTAGTATAGAAAAAAGCTAGTATAAGTAGCTTTTAAATTAAATTCTAAGTCTTATGAAATGATAAATTACATATTTAGCCTCCATATAATTATTTATTATAGATTATAGATATATTAGTGTTTATAGTTCACAGATTATAGATAGATTGTAGATATTACTGTCATTGATAGTTAATTTGTCGCTAGAAGCTTTCAGTTTCAATTACGTTGCTTCAAACTTACAACAATAATAAGAATCAATTTTCAGCATGTGGAATGGAAATTAATGATATTGAGTGTTCATTTGTCCGTACCTAGTGGAATCAATGTCTCACTTATTATTCTCGTGTGAGGTTGCTTTGGAAGTGTGGAGGGAATTAAGAATTTGGGTCAATGTTCAATTGCTTATTTTTGATGGTTGGGCCGCTAGGTATGCGTGGTATCAAGGGTGGCAAGTTTCGGTGGGATCAAAGTCTCAGTTATACTCTATTTTTGCGGTGGCGATTTGGATTCTATGCAAGTTTCGTAATGCTTCCTTGTTCGATGCACAAAAGATGAAAAAGCAAGAGTTATTTGATTTAATTCGAATGTATTCTTTTAATTGGATAACTAGTATAGGAAAGCAAAATATAAGTTGGAACGATTGGCTAGTTAGGCCATTGTAAGTTGTTGGTTGCACTCCTCCTTAGTTTCTCACTAGTGAGGTGGTAGCTTTAAAAAAAATTGATGTTCTAAAGAAATAAGATTCAACTTTCAGTTTCAAAAATAAGCTTCAATTACAACCATCACATTTAAGACCGATTGTAACACGATGTGTTCACCGGAGAAAACCAACCAACACGCTATCAACACACTGTAGCGCGCATGTTGGTGGCAAATAAAGATGGCGTGCTTGCAACACAGGGAAAAATGGTATGCTTGCTTCCGCCTTCTTTGTTTAATATTATTTTAATACCTTTTATTTTCATTTTCACCAAATTTACAATTATATTTCAACACATTTGTAAACTAATGTAAAACAAATCACAATCATTCACTAATTAACCAAATATCTCAGAATTACAACAAGAAATCAATCCAAAAACGAATCACGATCCAAAATATAACACAAACAATCAACTGTATTCGTAAAGATTGAATACAGGAATAAAACCTCACAATCAAAACCACAAGATGTGGATTGACACTAAAATCACTCAATGAAGAGGAAGAACACCAGATCTGGATTGTGAAACCCTAGAGAGAAAACGAATAAATCAGGAGAAGAAATACACACTCAAAAATATCTCATCTACGCTCAATAAGGAATTAAGTGGCCTTTACAGTAAACCTTGCACCAGGCTTAAAGACAAATGGACTCTTCATCACGTGAGCTTTTTTATTTGATTAATAAGCCCAATACTCCTTATACTAAACACTACAACCCATTTATGATCATAAATTAAATAAATTAGCATTGTAGCAGCACTCTTGACTTCTTAGCTCTTAATCTTGAATCAATAAAAAATCAACCAAACTCCTGCTTCTACTATCCTTCCAAAACCAATCAACATGAGCAATAATACCCTGCAATTATTCTAGAAAACACCACAAATTAGTAGTGATATATAAATGAAGTTTCAAAATAAGTTTGATTATTATTAATTTGAACAACATTACTTAACACGTCACAAGATACCCCCATTACTCCCCATTTTTTCAACATATTTTTCACGTCACCGCTAATTATCTCAACCCACCCATCAACTCTCCAAAAAATCCCTTTACCACTACATTAGGTCTAAACTTTCAGCTACAACTTGTTAGTGGATTAGGTTAGGCCCAAGTCTGATGTGGGCTTGGGTCCATTAGGGTTCTTAGGATTCTAGGGTTTGTAATCCCTATATATATATATATATATATATATATATATATATATATATATATATATATATATATATATATATATATATATATATATATATATATATATATATATATATATATATATATATATCATATGAATAATAAAGTAATCACTACGGGTTCTATTCTCTTAC
Source organism: Rutidosis leptorrhynchoides (assembly GCF_046630445.1). NCBI lineage: Eukaryota > Viridiplantae > Streptophyta > Magnoliopsida > Asterales > Asteraceae > Rutidosis > Rutidosis leptorrhynchoides. The sequence continues at coordinate 548,643,373 of NC_092334.1, forward strand.
ATGGTATCAGGCTAGGTTTTCTAACCCTCTGACCTACCGCTTCCTCAAGTATGTTATCCTCCAGTCATCAACTATTTGTTGATGATCCGGAGGGATACCCATTGATTGTGTTCTTTACCCGCCTTACATTCTGTGGTAAATGTTATATCTTTCCTTTTATCTTGAATCTTGTTCTTATCCCATTTAATACCTAAGCCATTGTTATGTTCCGATGACATCGCAATTAAAATTCACAATTAAAAATAAAAGAACATTGTTTCTTTTGTAAGCCGTAACACCTATCACCGTCACAACTCGCATCCTTTTTATTTTTTATATTTGCCGTTTGTACTTGTAAGTCGTAAGCATCAGTTATCTATATACCAAAAAAAAAAAAAAAAAAAAACAAGCACCTTCTCAGATATAGCGTACTGCTGAAGACCGTTCTTTTGATTATATAATCTTTTTTGCCTTTATTTTTTTCTTATCATGTCAATAATTGGCGTGGGGCTGAGCCGCCTAGCTTGACTAGGTTCCAAACCCCGAAAAAATGGTCAAAATTCTTGTTTGAAGCATTGAAGAATACTGTTATCGTCGACAAAAGTAGCATATCAAAGCGGTACTTGATCCTTAGGCACAGCAAACCACGACGTAAAAGAAAAAAACGCTACGGAAAAGGAGAAGCCGTCAAGAAATCTGCAGCTCTATCAATGAATATTAGTCTATTCGATGTAACAAATGAAAAAAGAAATGAGTTTATTTTATTTCTTTAATTTAATATTTAGTGTTTTGTTCCATTCCGAATTTTCGTGATTTCACCGTTCGGACTGCGGGGGAGTGTTAGTGGATTAGGTTAGGCCCAAGTCTGATGTGGGCTTGCGTCCATTAGGGTTCTTAGAATTCTAGGGTTTGTAATCTCTATATATATCATATGAATAATAAAGTAATCACTACGGGTTCTGTAGACGAAGATTTAAGGATCTTAGGTCGCTTGCTAACAAATCTAGAGGCGGAATACACTAGAATTGGGTTAAACCGAGATATGGGTCGTATCGGGATCGATTAGATCAAACCTAGAGTGAAAACTAGATTAGATCGACACCTAAACGAATTATTTCGGTGGTATATGGTGTTAGGGTTCTCTGGAGACGATAACCAGTTGACTAGGGTGATTGGAATGTGTAACCCTACAAAGGAGAAACAAACCCGTATATATACTCAGTATCAGACACACTCGGTCGAGTGTGTCTCTCAGTCGGTCGACTGTCTTATACAGTCGGTCAAGTGTGTGGACACTCGGTCGACTGTGTATGTTTATTAACATATTGATCATTTAAATAATAAAGCACACACAAACACAAACGTAATCAATAGTCACATGTAATAGTTATTACATAACCAAATGTATTAAACGTCGAGATAATTTACGGCTGGGGATTCATGCACCAACAAACTCCCCCTAAGATCTAGCCCTAATACAGAAGCATTCAGTTATCAATCAGTAAATGGATCTGTCATCCAGTTCTTCAAGTAGCAAAGTTTCACAACTCTACAGTACTGTTCAGTCTGCACACGATTTTCTAGATGATACAGCATCCGGTTGTAGTATAAGGTGAACATATCTTCCTCACAGCAGTTCCTTAACCAAACTGGATCCAAAACCCTTATACTATCATTTTCATCTGCTCCATCCTTGTCTTACACTATAACCGCTTCCTCTGAGCGTTCATCGTAATACCACCAACGAAAATGAGAGCTGAAGTGTTGCGGCATTTTCCTCAATGGAACCTTTCGCATATACTTCACAGGTTGATATTTAACAATCTTCCTTATGATGCCCATTTTCTTGTTCGTTCTGTAAGAGATCTTCGGAAACTGAGGATGAAAACCTAAGAAATTAGGTGACTTAAATGATCTTCTTATCTTACGAACCAAAAGATCAGGAATACCAACATAATCCTGATATAACATCTTGAGCCTTGCAATCTGCATAAATTCAAAATATGGTAACGAAGTGAACTTGTATGCATATCTGATATAATCCACTCCGTGTTCTTTCTTGATCGCGTAGATATCAAATTCTTTGATGTAGGCCCAAACAATAATCTTCCCTTTAGCACGCAAACTCTCGCAGTGCTCAATAAACTTCAAAATTGAGGCTCCACCTCAGGTTTCATCACATATTTACGAATTCTCATTGAAATATTCCAATCCTCTTCCAAAACCTCCACTTTTTCTTTATTTATCTTCACCGGCAAAAATCCTTCTGGTAGCACACTCTCTTGCTCTTTCTGTTCTTTCTCCTTGCATTTTTGATTCAACAGCTCATCATTCATTTGAAAGTAATCAGCAAAAGTTAGAAGATCATTATCAGCAAAACCTTCATAACGTGGATACGACTCTGTCGACTCATCCTCAATAATTACCTCATCAAAACTATTATCACTTTCATCAACAGCATCAGAATCACTCAAATCCTCATCAAACTTATGAGCCCCTGAAGTCGAGGCTTTTGATGTCGCGTCAGCAGATTCCTTAGCTTCTCGCTCTAGACGCTCCATCAATTCCTGTTCAGTCTCGGTTAGATCCGGAGGGATCTCCCCTTCTTCTAAATCATTGTAAACATTAGAGTGATTAAGTCGATCCTGCATTGCTAAAAAGTCAGATACAGTTATAACTTGAAGTGGAGTTACATACAGTGGGTTATCCTCCGTGTAACCTTTAGCAATCTCAACTGCCATGTCCTCCTCATCACCTAGGGTACCAAAAGGATTTGGTCCCTCCTCTTATTCTTCAATTACTATTTTCTTCTCCCATTCATTTAGCCTCTCAGTCAGATCTTGATTCTGAGTTTGTAGAGCCAAAATCTCACCAGCCTGACTACCTACATTCTTTTCAAGTTCATCAATCCTCAACTGTTGTCTATCAACTAACTCCCTCATTGCAGACATTTCTGTTTCCGTCTTCTTCTTGTTTTCCTCAGCCACCTTTTGAAACTTAGCAAAATCAGCAGTTAACTGAATCAATCGTCGATTAACTATTCCGGTCAGATCACCTGTAACACCTTCAGGATGCTGAGTAGTTTGGACTTGTTGAGTGGATGGAGTTTGATGTTGTTGAATGGGTGGAAGTTTAGTTGATCCACCAGTCTGAGCAGTAGGTTGAGCAGTTGGAGTGACCGTCGGTTGAGACTTCGTTGTTGATGACGAGCTCCCATCTTTGACTAAAATCCTCAGACGCTTCTGTCTCTGTTTGGTAGACACCTTTGGTGCTTCAGCTAACTTTCTCTTCATCAAATTAACCTGAATATCATCAAGAGCTGTGACCTCATCTTCATCAACTAATCGAGGACCGATTTCCTTCGGTGGTGGCTGATTCACCTCTTATTCATCAGCTATTGTAATATCAGTTTCATCACCCGAAGTGCTGCTTTCATAACGACATCTCAGACCTTCTGGACATACATACTTTTCATTGGCCAGATGACCAATCAACTTCTTCTCTGGAATCTCAATAGAACCAACCCTGTTCTGCATAAATCTATTGAAGGACAGATCATTCAAATGATTCTGTTTCAGCACATCTTGGGGAATTTTCACTAACCCTTGAACTTACTTCTCTAGCATTATCTGAAGAAACCTTGAAAATACCAGATGAATTTTCCTCTTCACATTCAGCAACATCCCATCGAAAATAAGTTGAGAAAAATTGAAGTCAGCATTCAACACTAGCGCAACAAACATCGAGCTGTATTTCTCGGTCATCTCATCAAATCCATCCTGCATCGGGCTTAAGCACCTCAATAGCACATACGTGAAGTATCTATACTGTCTGCTGAACTTAGTACGCTTCACAGCCTTTGTAATGTCACCAGCATACCCACATCGCTTTAAACATCTTCTAACTTTCAAAGCGGGTAAAGAGGTCGGCATTGTATCATCATCAGGAAAACCAAGATCTTCCCTAATAGTCTGTGCAGAGATTCTAACGATAGTATTGTTGACTGAACTTAGAATCACCTTCTTATTATCCTCAATAACTATGCTAGCAACTTCCCAAAACTTTCTCTGATGTGAATAATATGGAGTACACTCTGCAGTAATTGCCTTGAAGATTCTAGAACGCTTCAAGAATGCGATAATCGGACCAAAACCTCCTCTTTGAGCTTCAGTCCCAGTGTCATCAACACAGGCAAGCACATTGGTATCTTCGCGTCCGATGAGACCTGGTAGTTCTGAAGATAGCGCGATATGTTGTTCTTTTAGTTCCTCTGCTATATGTTGTTCCTCTTGAGACATTCTGAATATCTGTAAAACACTCGAAACAACATGACTAATAAGCATTCACCACCATGAAACATGGCGTATCTAGTTAATTATACGAATCAGTTGATAACCAAACATAATAAGCATATTAACTAACAAATGCACAGTTACATCGTTCAGAGATTATCGTTTATTACAAACCGTAATTCCAAGGCTAACAGACTAGCCTTATCAAATTACACATTAAACAAGACTAAACATAATCGCATGAAAGCACAGACATTAGACTTATCCCACAATAACACTCTCCGGGACTGGCTTCATGTTGTAAATCTTGTTCTCAAACAGATCTAGCTCATCAAACAAATGATTCAAGAGAACTGCATAAGGAAATGGTTTTTCCTCATTATCCATGATATCCTTCATGATATTAATAACAATCTGACCTAAATTCACTTTAATGCGTTCCGTAAGACAATACAACAGAACAGCTTCAGTACCAGAAAGCAAATCATCATTTGGATCACGAAACACAACGTTTTTTTTATAATCCTCATGTTAGGTATCAAATCACTCCTAATATCACTGTCTCTAACCTTGATTCTATTAGCACCCATTACATAACCTGGCTTAGTGATGTGAGAAGCCACTCCCCCAGCATCAAACTTGCTAGAAATCTTCCTAAGATCTTTACTAGGATAATAAATCTTGGCTCGCCAGTACGGTAATAACAAATGATCAGCAAACTCATCTAGGGTCCACCTATAGGCTTTCCCAAAGAAATTAGCATGAACATACTTCTTTTTACCCTCTTCTAAAGCCACACAGGTATAGAACTCTTGGATAAGCTTGGGACAGTAATGGCCTCCTATCTCAAGAAATGTTAAGCAATCTAGACCCTTCCATTGTTCATGAGTGGTCTGGGTGGCAACAACCTTGGATTCCACTTGAATAGGTCTGTGTTTGGCCAAAACTCTCCTACGGTCAAGATCAAACCTCCAATTTCCAACCAAACTACCACCTGACATACTTAATGCAAGAATATACAAAACATTCAGTACAATATTGCATAAATTCAACAGAACAACTAAAAACAGCACAAACGAAAAATTAGGGTTTCAATATACTCGGTAGAGTGTGTATACACACACGGTCGTGTGTGTAGTCAACCGGTCGAGTGTGTGAACTCACTCGGTCGAGTGTGTCACACACTCGGTCGAGCGTGTTCTTCAGATCTGAGAACACTCAAATCCACAAATCGATCAAATCTGTTGTTTTGGTTCGATTCCTGGTGACATTAGTCTCTAAAGAGATCGATTAACATGATCTCACTATCAATTTTAACATATCAAGTCTAAAACTCATTCGATTGAAATGTTAAACTTTGGACCTAAAATCATCGATTAAAAACAAAAGAGAACGAGTTAAGTTACCTCGTTATGGGCACTGTAATCACGCTCAAAAGTTGTAACTAAAACACAGACTCAAGACCTCCTTCTTTAACTTCAAAAAATCTAGGTAAAACTCGCTCTAAAAACTCCAAAGTGTTCTGAGCCGTTCGTGACCCAAAGCCTTTTATACCCACAGACACACTCGGTCGAGTGTGTCACTCACTCGGCCGTGAGTATGACTCACTCGGTCGAGTGTGTTCTAAACAAAACTCATTACTTCACAATATAAGTTAGTCGTGTGAGTGACACAAGTGGTCGTGTGTGTACACTCACTCGGTCGTGTATGTACCCTCACTCGGCCGACTGTCTTAAGGGTTTAAAACTTAGAAAAAATTTTGATTTCAATACCACAAACCCTTCCTAATCCACTCCCCCTGGGACTGATCTTAATAGTACAAAAATTGAATACGCTTTGTTTCATTAAGCTCAAAACATCTCATTTCCATGTTTAAAGAGAAACTCAGGATTCCTTTCACAATGAACCCTTCAAAGAACTGAGTTGTCAAGCTTATTACATAAGAACTTAAATGCACATGCAACTAACCAATGATACACATATTTTTGGATTTTTCAGATATAAAAGCACATGCAAAGATACAAAGAGTGAAAAGTTGTACATGATCCAGTGTGTCATGTTAAACAATATTATAGCAACTGATTCAATCTTTTGATTTCGGGGATCAGATCTGAACTACGTTGACATGATTCACCCATTTTATAGCATAAACAGAATAACTTTCAAATATATCAATAAACATTCACCAACTTTCACCCTAGACTTTGATAATCACGTTAGATCAATTACTTTAACATCTTACAATGTTAGATTTTGATCACGAAGTCAGTCCTCATTTGAGATCGCACGATGTTTCAGGTAGAAAAATTGAGCACAAATATATTGACGCTTTCCTCTTATCACATCAATGTACTTTCAATTTGATTGAACAGAACCATCTCACGATGTTTCTAACAACCCTGTCAGCCATGAGCTTCTACCTTAAACTTATACCTTTCGTTTCAGATAACATTGTTTATCTCAAATTTATTGCATACTTTGAAAAGACGCAGACCGGCCGCTATAAACCCCATGCTTAAACAGAAATCGTATGATGTATGATGTTGGATGGATGGTAGTGATATATATTTGAGTGATGGAACGCTAAGGTATCCTCCAAACGATATTCCCTGCTATCCAGGTCAATAGGTACAATCCCATATCACAGAATGATTTAAGTTCTCTATATCTGAAGATCTGCTATATATCTCCCCCTCGGATGTAGATAACAAAATCATCAAAACCATTTTCACATGGGAATATCTTATTTGATTCCATCAAGCTTGTTCAAGTCTTGATCCATGATTCTCTTGTTCAATTTTTTTTTTTATTTTTTTTTTATGGATTTTCTGATATTGCAATTTTCTCCATGCTAGGTTACAAAAAGTAAACAAAATAAATAAAATAAATAAAATAAATATAATTATACATGATGATTCACCATTGTCTTTGACTTTTGTGGTGTCTGCACAGAAAATCAATCTTCTGATGTTGAAGTCTATAACCCGATGACGTTGCGTTGTTCAAATCATTCTATGTCTGTGATACAAGATTGCACTTCTCAACCCATCTAGAGAGAACACCTCCCTTTGGATACCCGACATGTATGTTGTTGACTTTCGGTCCAAGCATTAAAGGTAAATAGAAACAAGTATGCACTCTAGACAAAGTATGCTCACCTTGGGACTCACAAAATTATCCTTTGCTACCGAGTATAAATCGTAGTAGGGGAGACCTCATCCGTCTGTTGAATTTCTGAACAATCATTTCTCAATACATATTCAGTGATAAGTAGGTGACTGCCCTCAACCGCTGTAAACCTTTTCATGATTTCCTCATCGTGATATTTACGCGTTGTTATTGTGATCATCTCTATCTAAAGTTATGTCAATAAAGTCTATCATACTATCAATCATCCTCTAGACATGTCAGTTCAGTATTGCAATCACTTCCCCACGAATAGAATATGCAACTCATTTTCTGAATTTTCCACTTTTTATGAGTTTTTCAATTATTCAACTGTTTATTTGATTTTCTGGTTTTATAATTTTTATGTCTTTTTGATTTTATCTGTACAAAAACACAAAAACAAAACAAAATAAAACACAAACTAGCATGCAGTACTATCAGAAAATAAAACAATCCATCATGCAAACGAGAATTAAGCATGCAAATGACCTACTAACGACTATGCAAGGTACACATACTATACATACAGTTCTAAGGCATTCACAACTCAGTTTCTTTGGGAGGTTCCTCTGTGATAGGAGCCTCAGTTTCATGAACCACGTCAGTTAGCAACTTAATTCTGATTTCTTTTAACAAGAACTCCAAACGTGGTTTATCAAAAGCTTTAGTGAAGAGATCAGCCCGTTGGATTGTAGTGTCTATCTGTACTACATCTATTAACTTTTTCTCATAGCAGTCCCTAATGAAATGGTATTTAATCCCTATATGTTTCGTTTTAGAATGATTTACGGGATTTTTAGTGACAGCTATAGCAGCAGTATTATCAGCATAAATAGGAGTATTAAAAATATGCAAACCGTAGTCCCGTAGCTGCTGTTGAATCCAGATAACCTGTGATGTACAGCTGGCCACAACAATATATTCTGCTTCACAAGTGGACTGAGCCACTGCTATCTACTTCTTACACTACCAAGTAACTAGCTTGCTGCCAAGGAACTGACAACCTCCTGATGTTGACTTGAAGTCCTTCTTGCAGCCGCCATAGTCAGAATCACTATAAGCTGTGAGATCAAAACCATCCTCACACGGATACCATAACCCTAAACTCGGTGTATCTTTCAAATACCTCGAAATCTTCTTAACCACAAACATATGATGAACATTCGGATTCGCCTGATAACGTGCACACAGGCAAACTGCAAACATAATATCTGGTCCAGAAGCGGTTAGATACATTAGGGATCCTATGATCGCCCTGTATAACGTAGGATCTACAGGAGCACCCTCACAATCTGGTGAGATCCCATGATTCACTGACAACAGAGTCTTAGATGGTCTTTCTGCTTCCACTTGAAATCTCTTCAGAATATCAGCAACATACTTGGTCTGATGCAAGAAGATGCCTTTATCCGTCTGAGCTACCTACAAACCTAAGAAAAACTTTATAGTTCCCATGGAACTCATTTTAAACTTCCGCTGCATGACCTTTTCAAATTCATCAACCATTCCCTGATCCGTTGACCCGAAGATGATATTGATAGTGCTCCAAATGAACATATATTTAGTCGCAATATCATCCCAATATGTAAAGTTTTTAGTTGTAATTATTATATTTTTAAGTTGTAATCGTTTAAATAAATAAATGTGAAGACGAAGCACGAAGATTAAAGAATTGAAGAAAAAGTGCCACTAAAGCCTGAAAAGTGCTACTAAAGCCATAGTGCACTCAAAAGTGCCACTAAAAGTGAGTTAAAGACTTGCGCGGATTTTGGGAGTTAAGGAAAATAATTTTTTTTGTGCAAATTACAAATTGCGAAACATAAAGTACAAGATATTAAAGCGTACGAAAGGACGTTTGAAAAACCGGTACCGAGATATAAACCGAGCATCAACGCGCGAGATAACGGACCTAAAATTATGAGTCAACTATGCATAAGAATATAATATAATATATATATAATTATATATATTATATTATATATTATAATAATTCAGTAGCCGCCCATGTTTTAAATCAACTTGTGAGCTGGGACAGCTCGCCATGCGATCGCATGGCCAGGAAGAATGTTTTTCATGCGATCGCATGAGCCTTAGAGGCTGGCCACATCTATAAATTGGAACGTTTTCTGGCTGAAATATACATACTTCACACTTATTTTCTTTCTTTCCTCTGTAATATTTATAATTATATTTATAATTATAATTAAGTTTAAGTAAGATTAATAATAAATTATGGTTTAGTTGGGTTATTGTAAGCAATGTTTTACGTGTTTTAAAGTCAGAATTCTGTCCGTGTAACGCTACGCGATTAATCACCACTGTAAGCTATGTTCTTCCTTTTTAAATTAATGTCTCGTAACTAAGTTATTATTATGCTTATTTGAGCCGAAGTAATCGTGATGTTGGACTAAATATTAAAATGGGGTTATTGGATTTTGTACCATAATTTGGGTTTGGACAAAAGACCGACACTTGTGGACATTGGACTATTGACTATTAATAGATGGGGGGTATTGTCTAATTGAGCGACAACTCATTGGAATCTATTGAACCTATCTTCAAATTAGTTAATCTAATAATTATTAAAATGATTATGTATGTCCTATTTAGTGACGTTTATACGACATCTTTTATGATCATTTAATTAATTATTCGGGTTGGGTAATTGATTATTTATTCTGATCAAGTGGGTAAATTAATATTCATATCTCATTAAAACAGGGGTGGATTACATACAAAGATAATTGGTGTAATTGTTAACAAAGTATTAAAACATTGGATTACACGCAGTCGATAACCTGGTGTAATCATTAAACAAAGTATTAAAACCATGTTACAGTTCGAATCCCTAATTAGTTGGAATATTTAACTTCGGGAATAAGGTTAATTTGACGAGCATTTTATAATTATGACCGATGGACTATTATGGACATAAACCAGATAGGTATCAAATAAACCAGGACAAATGACAATTAACCCGGGTAACAATTAATTAAAATCAAAACGTCAAATATCATGATTACGGAAGTTTAAATAAGCATAATACTTTTATTTCATATTTTATCGTACCTTTATTTACTGTCATTTTAATACTGCAATTTACTTTATCGTAATTTAAATTCTGTCATTTATATTATCATCATTTATCTTTACGCTTAAAATATAAAATCGACAAACCAGTCATTAAACGATAAAAATCCCCTTTTATAATAATATTACTATATATAATTATATATATTTTATATAAATATAGTTGTTAAAAATATAGCGTTAAACTCAGCTAGCTCCCTGTGGAACGAACCGGACTTACTAAAAACTACACTGCCTATAAGTGTTGTAGCAAGGTTTAAGTATATCCCATCTATATAAATAAATAAAACTTGTGTAAATTGTATAGTATTTCGTAATAAAAATAATAGTATTTCGTACTACACTTCGCACACATCAAGTTTTTGGCGCCACTGCCGGGGACTAGGTGAAACACGCTATATTAAAAATATATAATATTTAATTTTAATTTTATTTTCGTAAAAATATTTTGTTTTTGTAATAAGTGTTAAATATAAGATATATATATATATATATATATATATATATATATATATATATATATATATATATATATATATATATATATATATATATATATATATATATATATATATATATATTATTTTTAAGAATTTTGTTTATAAAAAAAATATATTTTTGTTTTTAGATTTTTAAAATATAAGTATTTTTTATATATTATATAAATATTTTAAATAAAAAAAATATAATTAAACTTAAAATTGGGCAAAGCCTGTCGAAACCCAACTTCTGGCCTGGTATCCGTTTCCATGCGATCGCATGGACAGAGCATAGAAAAATCATGCGGTCGCATGAGGTGCTCTGACAGGACCAACCTGGTACGCCATTAATATGGGATTAGGGTTTTATTTTTAATTAATATTATTATTCCCTAATTAGTTTTACATTTAATTAATATATTTGTATTTAGTTCTAATTTATATTTAGTGATATTAAGTGTTATTATTTTTATTAACTATATAAATTAATACTTTTAAAAAAATAATATAAAAATAATATTTTTATAAAAATAAGTAATTTATCATTTTTTGTTTCTTTTTATAAATTATATCTTTTTAATCTTATCGTTCGTAATTAGTTTTAAGTTTAGTATTTTGCCGTAATATTTCTAGTTTATATTTTTTAGGCTTTGCCGTAAAATCCCTTAAGTGCTTTTTTTTTTAGATTAAGATTTAGGCGCTTTAGAATTTTGCGACGCAGTTTATAAATTTTAGTGCCTTTTACGTAATTGTCGTTTTGGATTTAGAATTCCTTTTAAGCTTTAATACCTTTAGGCGCAACTTTTTAGATTTAGTTTTTAGACTTCTAAGTTTTGACGCTTTACTTTCTTATTATTATTTTTTGACGGTTTGTTTTTCGACTCTTATTTTTCGACGCTCTTTTTCTTTCTCATTTCTACGCTCTAGTTTTTAGGACATAGATTTTTATCTTCTTCAAAATTTCGAAAAAAATTATTTTAAGCGATTAAATTGATAGACATCCAAAATTTTCTGGTTCGTAGTAATAGTTGGATTTGTTAGTGGCGAGTTGTGGGCTTCCGATTTAAAGGGTCCTGGCTACCTGCTGCATCTATTGGCTATTCGAAACGTGGGCAAAATCAGAAAAGTCTATTAATTTGATAACTTTAATAATTTTTATCTTATAATTAATAGGATATTCAGTGAATGCACCGAGCAAAACGTTCACCACCTTTCATACGTTCACCACCTGTAACTCGATCAAGACATCTAGCCAATATTGTCGCCATTAATTTTTTAGAATCATCATCTAGTATACCAAGTACTCCAATTCAAATTTCCAATAATCCATTTTTTGAACCCGACCTCACAATTGAGAACCCGGAGGATATTCAAGGACAATTCCAAGATCCTGAACCAATAATCATTCCTCCTGAACCACAAACCATTAAATCAGAATCTTCTAGTGATTCAGATTCAAAAAATTCAATTATGGAAGTAACGGAACCTCTAAGTATGGAAGACCAAATGAGAGCCACACGCACGGGCCAATGTCACGCCATTATTAAGCCAGACATTAATGCGCCAGATTATGAAATCAAGGGACAAATCCTACACATGGTAACTAATCAACGCCAATATAGTGGTACACCAAAAGAAGATCCAAACGAACATCTTCAAACCTTTAATAGTGTGATGACCCAGAAATTTCCGACCAAATTTAAACATAATCTTTATATGATTTTGACACGATAAGCAAAGTCTGTAAGGATGAGTGTCAAAAATTTTGAACTATGTTATAAATTCATTTGACCTTCAACTATTCCCGACGATTCACGAACCACTTTCTGTAAATAAATACATATATATTTAATGATATATATAAATTTGAAATAGAAACATATATGATTTAATTCATTTGTGTAAATAAAATAATATATGATATTACTATAAATATATTTATATATATATAAAAAGTATATTGAATATATATATATATATATATATATATATATATATATATATATATGATTTAGAAATTAGAATTTATTTAATAAATGCTCGTAGTGCTCGTTTGTCATTTTGATAGTTATTAATCAAGTTAGAAACGAACGTATGTGATTTTAAAATAAATGGTGATCCGAAAATGGGTTTTTATAAATTATAGACTTAGTAAAAATGTATTTAGGAGATATTTGTTAAATTTAAAAACTTTTTATATTTTACTTAGGATTGGGAGTGAATAATTAATGTAAATTTTATTTAATATGTAATGATCGAATTTTATACTATAATGACCAAAATAAATAAAGCTATTTAATTAAAAAATTTGGGATTTTTAAGAACACTTTTATATTTCAACTGTTTAGCAATGGACACGAAATAATATTAATATAAATGAGTGTCGGTAATAAAATGCCAAGGTTTATGGCTGATGTACTGTAACATGATTCTTTCAACCATGTTTATAGTTTATAGATATATTATATTTTATTTATTTCTTTATTTAATAAACATCTATCTGATGTATATATGGATACATGTACTAGAGAGATAGATATATCCCCTTTCTTATTTCTCCTTGGTAAACCACTCTTCAACCATTGTGTTACTGTTATTGATTGATAATTATTGTTAATGGGTTTACTATGTTTGTTTGTGGAATATAATATATGATATATATGTCTAATGTACCGGCGGCTAAACTGTTTCTTAAATTCCTTGATTAGTGTAGTACTTTTCCAATTCACACATGTTGATTTATTATATTATATTTATTTATTATATTAAAGAATAAGTCTATATATATATATCTACATAATCATATGCATATAGATATATATTTACATGATCATCTCTATCACACCACCGCAACCATACCACCACCTATACCATGGGTCACCACCATCGGTTATAACCACCATAAACTATCACCCATGAAGACCCATCTCTATTTTCTTTCTTGTTTCATCGTAAGCCACGAACTCACCATCACTTCCACCTTCCTCCTCGATGATTGCTTGACAACCATCAACCATCAAATAAACCATCCTTCGTTTCTTGTTTCATGTTTGAACCACCCACCTCCAACACCACAGGTCATTTAACCAAACATCACCATCGTAATTACTGCTACTACAATTATTTTTCTGTTTTTATGTCGAACTCAAATCCATTTAAACAGCTACGACTTCCTCTTCTGTTCCCTCAATAGACCACCACAACTCTCCAAGAATTACCACCATAATTAATTGCTATATATATATATATATATATATATATATATATATATATATATATATATATATATATATATATATATATATATATATATATTTTAAACAGCAACTACCATTAAACCTGCAACTTATTTGCTTCTACTACTGTTACTCGCTCGAATCTGTTGCTTTGCTGCTGCACACCATCTGTTTCTATTTTCTTTCGAACCAACAAACATCAGAAACCTACATTGAAGATCTGTTACCGTTGCAGTTGCTTATGTTTTGTTTCTTTCGTAAACAGTCACTAACAAAACTTTATAAACTATTACTTCTTTGCTATTAATAAACCGAAACCAAACCCACTTGTAATACCGTTACATGATGTTCACAATCGAAGCTGCAGCTACTATTCTATTGTCGTCTGAGAAAATACCACAACACCCAAACCACTATACAACACCCAAACCACTATACATGACGATATGATGAAGTGATAAGATGAGGAGAAACAAACGGCTATTGATGGGCTTGGATCCTATTACGATCGCGAAGAAGAAAATAAATAGTGAATGTGTTAAACGTTGATAATTAATTGTTGCTGCTATTGTCATCTGTTTCTGTTTCTGTTTCTGCACAGAACCGAGAATGATAACGATTTAATATGTGACCAGCGAGAGAGAGAAGGAAGAAAAAATGATGAAGGATCGAGCTGTTTCCCTTTATATTTCTGTCGAACCCCACAACCCCACTCGCTAAGATTTCGGTTGATATTTTTTCTTTTCTTTATTAAACCGTAAACCCTTTGATGTTATAAAACAAGCTGGGTCTATAAACTGTAAATTAGAGTGGGCTAGTTGATCAAACTTTCGAAGTGGGCTGAGGTGGGTTGAAACGAGCTGCGGCCCAATATCAACAGATAGATATACGGGTAATATACTTTAGTCGGGGATGTAATTCAGAAATAAAACAAATAGAGTGATGGTTGGAGAGTTAGTGGGTGAGCGAGAGGTCTTGAGTTCAAGCCTTGTCTGGGTCATTTTTGTTGGGAAAACTTTTAAAGGTAGCCCTCCTTTTTCTTATTATTATTATTATTATTATTATTATTATTATTATTATTATTATTATTATTATTATTATTATTATTATTATTATCATGATTATTATTAATACAAGTGTTATTATTATTATTATTATTATTATTATTATTATTAATATTATCATTATTAGGAATATAAATATTATTATTATTATTATCATAATTGTTAAAATTATTATTAACATTATTATTATTAATTTTTATCATTATTATTATTATTAATATTATCATTATTTTCATTTTCTTATTTATTATTAACATTATTATTATTATTATGATTATAGATACCAATATTATTATAGAAACGATTAAGTTACAAACTAAATATATATAATACATAATTTAAGATATAATATATGAATCTGTTCGATTACGATTATATGTGTTAATATATATACAAATGATATAGGTTCGTGAATCCGAGGCCAACCCTGCATTGTTCAATGACGTCATATGTATTTTTACTACAAAATACAATATGGTGAGTTTCATTTGCTCCCTTTTTAAATGCTTTTGCAATAAATATTTTTGGAACTGAGAATACATGCACTTCTTTTATAAATGTTTTACGAAGTAGACACAAGTACTTGAAACTACATTCTATGGTTGGATTACTATACCGAATATCGCCCCTTCAAGTCTGGTAACCTAAGAATTAGGGAAATGGCCCCTAATTGACGCGAATCCTAAAGATAGATCTATGGGCCTAACAAACCCCATTCTGGAATTTGGAATGCTTTAGTACTTCGATTTAAATGGTGATTGCGATTGCCAATATTTATGGCATACTTGCGAGTATGCGGGAGATATTCTATATGCATTATGTTAATGTCGGTTACCAGGTGTTCATCATACGAATGGCTTTTATACACTTGCTAGTGTAATGATATTTATGAAAAATGAGGATCTTGTGGTCTATTAAAAATGATGAAATGAATATTGATGATAAACTAATGAACTCACCAACCTTATGGTTGACACTTTAAAGCATGTTTATTCTCAGGTATGAAAGAAATCTTCCGCTGTGCATTTGCTCATTTTAAAGATATTACATGGAGTCATTCATGGCATATTTTAAAAGACGTTGCATTCGAGTCGTTGAGTTCATCAAGAATATTATTAAGTCATTTATAATTGGATATATTATGAAATGGTATGCATGCCATCAAATTTCGATGTGATGAAAGTTTATCTTTTAAAAACGAATGCAATGTTTGTAAAATGTATCATATAGAGGTCAAATACCTCGTGATGTAATCAACTATTGTGAATCGTTTATAATCGATATGAACGGGTCCTTTCAAATAGGATCTGTACTCTATTCAAAATCAGAGAAGTTGAGGATGAACAGATCTATCTCATGTTATTTCCCTGGACTTTAAAGGGAGAAGCCAAAGATTGGTTAGAATCGTTACCTGAAGGGGCAATTGACACATGGGATGTTTTAGTTGAGAAATTTCTTAAAAGATTATTTCCGGCATCTAAAGCCGTAAGACTTCAAGGAGAAATTGTTACGTTCGCGCAAAAGCCAAATGAAACATTATATGAGGCGTGGACAAGATTCGGAAAGTTGTTGAGAGGATGTCCTCAGCACGGTTTAGACACTTATCAAATAGTACAAATATTCTACCAAGGTGTCAACGTTGCTACACGAAAAGACATCGACACAGCAGCTGGTGGTTCCATTATGAATAAAACCGTAATCGAAGCTCACAAGATTATTGAGAACACAGCCTCTCACTCTCATGAGTGGCATCAAGAAAAAGATATCTTTCGTTCATTTAAAGCAGCTAGAGCCGATTCTAGCCATGACTTTGATTCCGTTTCCGCAAAAATAGATGCTTTCGAGAGACGAATGGAAAAGATGACTAAATATATTCACGCAATACGAATCAGTTGTTTGCAATGCAGTGGACCACACTTAACGAAAGATTGTCACATTGAACAAACCATGGAACAACGTGAGAATGTTTCCTACATGAACCAAAGGCCGGGAAATAATTATCAACTGCCAAGGCCAAACTTCAATCGAAATCAAAACATTCTTTACAATCTAAATGGGCCAAACAATAACTCGTACAACCAACAAATTCCGAATAACCAACCAACTCAAAACAATAATTTCAATCAATAAAGACCTAGCTTGTATAAACCACCACAACAAATCGAAGAGAAAAAGCCAAATCTAGAAGAAATGATGGCAAGGCTAATGGAATCTAAAACACAATTTATTACATATCAAACCCAAACAAATGAGAGGTTTGATCAGTCATTAAGAACTTAACAAGCTTCCATTTTGAATCTAGAAAAATAAGTAGGTACTCTTGCTAGCATGATGAGTGAGAGGGAACAAGAAAAGCTGCCGAGTAATACTGAAGTAAAATCTCGGAATGAGAATGTTAATATGGTGTCAACAAATTGTGAAAAACCAGCTCCAGAAGATGGGAAGGTTTTAGATATGAGTAACAATGAAGAAGTTACACCAACACCACCACCACCCGAGTATGTAAAGCCAGTGGTGGCACCATACAGACCACCCATCCCGTTTCCACGAAAAGGAGTTGAGTATGAGCAAGTAATAGGTAATAAAGTTTGTGATACCTCTGGAAAGAAGAAGAAGAAGAATAAGAAAGTACAAGAAACAAAAACCGTAAAGATAAACCCGGTGAAGACAGTTCCACCAAAACTTACACCCAAGTTGGGTGATCTTGGTGAATTTATTGTTCTTTATCTACTTAGTGATTGTGTCATGTGTGATGCACTAGCAAATTTAGGTGCGAGTGTGAGTGTTATGCCTCTTTCATTATATAAGAGATTAGGAGTAGGTGAGTTAAGTCCAACGGAAATGAGTGTTCGACTCTTTGATCAAACCATTAGGCACCCAGTTGGAATTGCTGATAACCTACCCGTTCAAGTAGGTAATTTAACCTTCCTAGTCGAATTTATTGTCATTGACATAGAAGAGGACTCAAACATTCCTCTAATTTTAGGTCGACCATTCTTAGCATCCACCAGGGCGTTATTTGATGTAAGAGAGGGTAGAATGACACTTAGTAATGATGAAAAATCAACCACCTTTGTGAGTCGAAAGGCTAAATCTCCACCAACCAAAATCGTTGAACCAACAAAAACGATTGGTAAGAACCATGTTGTTTTACCAACTCCAACGGTAGTGCTTAGCAATAATAAAATGTCTAAGTGTGGGGAAAATGAAGTAACACCTAATGATGACTTGATAACAAAGAACCCCACTGTTGATACAAAATTAAATGACCCTGTTATTAATAGTTAAATGAAGAAACTTATTAAACGGATTCGCGATGCTAGAACCAAGGGGAACTTTAAGTTATGTAACCGATTAGTATCCAATCTATCGCCTAAAGAACAGGCGAAACTAGTTGAATTTGTGGATATTACACAGGAATCCGACTAATGGCTTAAAGCAAAAGTCACAGATATGCAAGTTGATTATGGTCCAAAAGAAATTGACAATGAAGTTAATCACAATTTTGACACCACATCTACCTAAGTGTGGAGAGATTCAAATGTTCTAAGAAAAAAATGCTGTGTAGAGTTAGTTGTTCTGTTCTCGTGTAGTTTCGAGAATGGAATCCGATTGGTCTTTTCCACTAGCAGACACTAAAGAACTAGTTTCCTCCCCCCATTCTGAATTTTTTGTTTTATTTTGTAGGTTTTATATGACATTAATATGCATTTTTAAATTTAAGTTTTGTGTGAATTTAAAAACAAAATTTACTTTATTTCATTAAGTTTAAAAAAAATGATTGCTAAAATTCGTCGTGAGTTAAACACTAGGTCATAGAACCGAAATTGCTTTACCCAAGAACGGGGCGAAAAATTTTGTTATCATTATTTTAATATTATTGATTTAAAGATGCCAAAAATATGTATATATATGTTTGTATTTTATGTAATATATAAAATAGGGTAAAACACCGCACTTTCAAAGACTGGCATTAAGTTCAGCAAAAGTTATTAATTTTGATAACAAGACGTAAAATATCAAATGTGATATAAAATAATAGGTTTGCAAACTCGGTATTTTTAATCATTTTTCTACACTAATCACCCTCATGAATTTAAATTTTTACTGATTTCTTGCAAATGAGGGCATTGCAAGATCTCAAGTGTGGGGAAGGGTTATAAATTCTCTCGAGTTTACACTTAGTTTAATTGCCAAATTTTGCGAAAATTTGAAAAATTTTCAACTAAATGAATTCAAAATCATGTTTATACATATTTATAAACGATAAAACTAGGTGATAATACCGAAATTATTGTTACCTCGGAGAGAACATAAATTGAGAAACAACCCAAAAACGCTTGAATTCATTTAAAATGGAATAGAAGAGAATAAAAAAGCAAAGAAAAATAAAAGCTAAGTGTGGGAAGAATTTACCAAGTTCTTTAAAACATATATCACATATTTGTACATGATTATTGCAGGTACTTTTGCTTTAGACTAAACTAATCAGTTTTACCCGATTTACTGTAATATATTTGAAAGAAAGATGGATCTACACGATGAATCAATTCCATCATTAAAAGGAAGTAAAGTCTTCCGAAAAAGACACGCGCTTCTTGATTTAGGTCAGGAAGTTGTCGTCCAGATAAGCTGTAGGTTGACGAAAAATCTAGAAAAGTCATCTCTAAAATCAGCAGGAAATCCACGGACCTCGGCATCAAACAGGGTCGCCAAGTGGCCAGACTTATCCTAACTATGAGAGGATCTGTCTCGTAAAATGGGGAGGGCGCCGTGCAAATTAGCTTGATAAGACTAATGAATCAGACCCCCAGAAAGGATAATATCCTTAAAGATTAAAAATTAGCATTTAAGCCTGATATTACTCAATCCTTGAGATTGACTTTAAAGATTGAGAATTACAAACTCATGGAATTCAATGAAATCTAAACTCGAGCTTGAACAAGAAAATATTTTGATCAAAATTAAAACCGATTTGTTTTCTAAAAACCTATTTTCAATGCGTTCATTACCATTGAACATAAAATTCTAAGAATTCTCCTGAAATTCATTAGGTCAACTGAACCAAATCGGGTGTCAACCGTAAGAACGGTGGTTGCATTGCATGGTCGAAGATTGGACCTTGTGCCAGACCGAAAAATTATAGGGTGATCTTTACTATTGCTCCTACAATGGATAGTAATTGCATCCGACACATTGTAGACCATGAACATCTGCATGTCATTAGACATTGCCTTAACAGTTGCTTGTTCATCGCTTTCCTTTACAACCGGACGGTAGTTTACCAAAAGGTAATATACAGAGCAAGTATACTGGACGTGTGCTTTCCTAATACAAGGATTAGCAAGTGGGTGACACAAAACCATAAGTTTTGAGCTAAAATTTTCAAATCTGAAACCCGAAAAACCCAAAAAAAAAAACATTTTGCAAACACCGGTGAAGGGTTATTCCGGAAAACTTATCTAGGGTAAAAGCTAGATTGAATTTTCAAAAGATCAAAAGTTTTTATAAAGATCCAATTTCCTTAAAGGATCTACATTTTCATAGTCATGTGGGACTGTAAACCACATCGTTACTATCATTGTTCATACCGCTGTATCAAAATCACTGATGTATAAAGTGTGAGAATAAAAAAGTGATTCGAGTGAAGTGTGATTTAATTTCAAGTTCTATATTGCTTGAGGACAAGCAACGTTCAAGTGTGGGGATATTTGATAGTGCTCCAAATGAACATATATTTAATCGCAATATCATCCCAATATGTAAAGTTTTTAGTTGTAATTATTATATTTTTAAGTTGTAATCGTTTAAATAAATAAATGTGAAGACGAAGCACGAAGATTAAAGAATTGAAGAAAAAGTGCCACTAAAGCCTGAAAAGTGCCACTAAAGCCATAGTGTACTCATAAGTGCCACTAAAAGTGAGTTAAAGACTTGCGCAGATTTTAGGAGTTAAGAAAAATATTTTTTTTGTGCAAATTACAAATTGCGAAACATAAAGTACAAGATATTAAAGCGTACGAAAGGACGTTCGAAAAACTGAAACCGAGATATAAACCGAGCATCAACGCGCGAGACAACGGACATAAAATTATGAGTCAACTATGCACAAGAATATAATATAATATATATATAATTATATATATTATATTATATATCATAATAATTCAGCAGCCGCCCATGTTTTAAATCAACTTGTGAGCTGGAACAGCTGGCCATGCGATCGTATGGCCAGGAAGAATGTTTTTCATGCGATCGCATGAGCCTTAGAGGCTGGCCACATCTATAAATTGGAACATTTTTTGGCCGAAATATACACACTTCACACTTATTTTCTTTCTTTCCTCTGTAATATTTATAATTATATTTATAATTATAATTAAGTTTAAGTAAGATTAATAATAAATTATGGTTTAGTTGGGTTATTGTAAGCAATGTTTTACGGGGTTTAAAGTCGGAATTCTATTCGTGTAACGCTACGCGATTAATCATCACTGTAAGCTATGTTCTTCCTTTTTAAATTAATGTCTCGTAACTAAGTTATTATTATGCTTATTTGAGCCGAAGTAATCGTGATGTTGGACTAAATATTAAAATGGGGTTATTGGATTTTGTACCATAATTTGGGTTTGGACAAAAACCGAAACTTATGGACATTGGACTATTCACTATTAATAGATGGGGTGTATTGTCTAATTGAGCGATAACTCATTGGAATCTGTCAAACCTATCTTCAAATTAGTTAATCTAATAATTATTAAAATGATTATGTATGTCCTATTTAGTGACGTTTATACTGTTGATGCATTTTATGCAAGTCCCTAGACATCTACCCACGTCCATTGCAGGTACAATAGTTTACAGGCCACCATGATCGCTCGTTATTATCATATTCGTGTTTGTATGTGGTTACAGGAACTGCAAGAATAAGATTTGGATGTTTGACTATGTTAGACTTAGTCAGACGTACGAGTGAAGCCTCACTTGTACGGCTGACAGGCTCATACGCACGGTTGATGCTGAGCTAAGTCACAATTATAACCTAAATGAGAAGACACGAGTGAGTGATCACCCGTACGGCTGATGAAGCCAACTCGTATGTGTGATGGATGACTCGTACAGGTGAGTCAACAGTAGGGGTATATAAAGTCTTATGTTCTTCATTTTAGGTTAAGCCTCTCATTTGTTACACACACTCAGATCAGGTGAGCTCCTCCGATTCTCTCTCAGCCCAAATCACCAACTGGAGAATAATAGCTCTAGGTGTTGATCTAATCACACTTGATTTATTTGTGGTTTGACTAAATTAATCCCAAAAAGCTTAACCTATTCACTAGAGGGTTTGATTCACTTATTCTGCCATTATGTGAGTTAAATCTGTTGATTTCTAAGTTCCTAGTCATGTTTCGTCATTGGTATCAGAGCCTAAGATCAAACAAGATTAGATTAATCTGCTGCAATTTGATGAAATTGAAGTTTAGACTTCGGTTTGACTTTTGTTGACCAAATTTGGGTTTTGAAGTTTTAGCATGAATCTGGAAAATCTAAGAATGAGGAATTGTTGGTAATCATCTAGTGATAATTTCCTTAAATTCACAGCTTCCAATTCGTTTTTATGAGTGTGTTCTAAGAAATTTTTGTTTTTGAGCTTATGAAACTGATTTCGAATTATTCAACTCGATTTGTTGTTTGTTTGGATGATTTGTTAATGGGTTTGTGTTTGACGGGTTCTAAGGATCATTTCCTCAAAATTTGATGCATTTTGGTGAGGTTTTGAGGTGTTTGCCATGAACACCACCTTGAACCATCGGGAGCCACCACCTCCTGTCGCCAGAAAATTGGAAATCCTAAAGAACACGATGAAGATCTAAACTGTACGTATGAGGTCCTGTATGCACGAGTGTATACGGTTGACAAAAAATTCATGTTGAATGAGGGTGGAACGTACGAGTTAGGGTTTATGTGGTTTGGGAATGAAGAAGATAAACAGTACATTACGGATGGCATAGGATGTAATTTTAGAGAAGTTTAACTCGTGGACCCCACCTGATCATGGTATTGTTGTCGGCTGTATTGAGAAAACATGAAAGAGAGTGAAAGCTGGCGGGACCCACCACTACTACACCTTGTTGGCTGGAAATTAAAAAGAAAAGAAATACAGATTGAAAAAGTCAATGGCACATGTGTAATTAAATGGAACTTAAATCAGCTGGTCCCACGTGTTTATTCCTTTTACACTCCATTCTTTGTGTCATCAGATGAATTAAAAGAGAGTGTTTTCCACCAAGAACACTTGAGTGTGTGTGAGGTGTGTGCTCGTCCTCTTCACCTTCATGGTAAGGAGGATCCATGGTGGATTGATGCTCCAACCACCATGGAAATGCTAAATCGAGTTGTCTTAATTCATGTAATTGTTTATTGTAATCGTTCATCTGATTCATACATGTAATTTTGACTTATATCAGCTGAATATTGGCGTGTTTATGCTTGTTTATCAATGTTCATCACTTATTAAGCTCAAATTGCTAATCGATGCTTGTTTCTTGATCAAACGATCCTAGCTAGTGAAGCATGGGATCTAACAAATGGTATCAGAGCGTTGGTTGTGATTTCAACATCATCCTAATGATTTTTGGTGATTAAAGAGTTTATTTGTTTGGGTTTTTGAGTCTAGAGTAATTTTTAGCAAAAAGGAATCATTTTTACGTATGTAATTGTGATTTGAGAGTGTGTTTATGTTAGTTTAGTGCTAATCCAGCTTGTGAATGAAGAAATTGAGGTTTAGCTTTAATTTCTAGGGTTTTTGAGTGATTTGTGTGTGAACAGCAGCTCACACGAGTGGGTCAAGAATTTTGATCACACGCACGGTTGACCAGACGGTTGACATCACTCGTGAACTCACACGCACGGGTAAGCATAACCTTTTAGGTTAAGAAACTACAAGTCTGATCACATGAGTGATCAAGCGGTTGATTGTGACATGTACGAGTAATCACACGAGTGATCCTGACTCGCACGTTTGATACTTTGGGTTTGGTACTTTGGTTTGAGTAGTGACACGTACGTTTGAGTTGTGACACGTACGAGTGAGACTGCCAAACGTATGCTTGACATCCTGAACTGCATGGTTGATAACTTGAACAGCACGGTTTAGCAGTTTTGGTAATTTCTCAAGATGTTTAATTCAAATGATTATGCGTTAGCTGCACCGTTAGTTCAAAGCATTACGAGTATGACTCAACGATTACTTCTTGCTGAAACCGAATCCGGAAGTGGTACGAAATGTCCAAGATTAATGAATATGGATAATTATTCTACTTGGAAGTCGAGATTTAAGATATGGTCTGATGGTCAGGACACGAAACTTTGGAAGTATATTGAAACCGAATTTCAATGGCCACATTCACCTGTGAAAAATAAACTGTATACGTTACATAATATGCCTTCGGAAGAACGTGATGAGTATAACTTGGAAAAGAAGATGTACTGTAACTTGACAAGTGCTCTTGATGGTCCGATTTTCCATCAATTTCTGTGTCATGATAACTCATTCAAGATATGGGAAGCACTTCGTACCTTCAATGAAGGGAATTCATCTTACAGAACAAGAAAAGGGTTAGAACTGAGAGCTGAGTTTGATCGTTTTCACTATTACAGAATTGATTGAAAGATATCGTCATTTGCTGGCTGAAATACACAAGCATGATGTAACCATTGAAGAGAAAGACAAAGTAACATGTCTAGCTAGAGCATTTCCGTTAGAATGGAATGGTTTCGTATTAACTATGAAGACCAGTGGAGAATTAGCTACTGCTACAGTGAACTCGTTTATTGCAAGCCTGTTTACTTATGGCTTAATGGGCTGTATTGAATGGAGATATTAATGGGTAATATAAGTGTGTGTTTCTTTAGGCATTAATGAATAAAAAAATCTATATAGAGTGCTGTTTCGGTCACCAGGAATTGTGATGTTGTCCCCATATGGCTTCTCCTTTTGTCATTATTACCCTCACTCTTCATCTTCATCTTTTATTTTCTATTCTCTCTCCTGTGAACAATAAACAACACCCATGAAATCAACACAAGATCAAGAAACAAAATTGAAAAATCAATTATACAAAGGCAGAAGGTTTGATGGTCCGATGAACTACAACCCCTAATTTTATTTCCACCTTATAAGTTCATTACAGATTAGGGTTTTTGGATTTTAATTTTACCTAATTTTTTTCCCACCTTACTTACGAGTTCATTATCAACTCTCTGTATCTTCGTCATCTCCGACGTTGACAGCCACTATAAGCACATCGCTCAATATGTGCCATACAAGTAACATTGATTCTTGATTTTCTTGACTTGTATCATATCTTTATTTTTTTTTATTGATAAATGGTTTGTTAGGATCTTAATTTTTTGATAAATGATTTCATGTATCAAACTTGTATCAGATCTTGTTAAATATTTTGTTATGATGGAATTAAGTTACTCTGTTTAGTTGTAAACCTTTTTATGTTTGAATTGTGTTTAAACATTTTAGTAATAAATTTGCTCCGTAAGGTTTGTGGATTTTATTTTTAATAATTTGGGGATAACAGAGTACAGAAACTTTTGTGTTCCTCTTTGTTGAAAGTGAGGGTAATACAGTCATTTTCAATATTAATACCATTCATTCGGCATAAAAAGAAACAACATTTATGTATTTACAACTTGCTACATATTGCCACCTATATGGATAATGTCATCTATATCCATACAGGCCTTAATGATAAAGAAAGTAAACAGGCCCCTAGAGTTGTTAAACAAAGTCAAGAGGTCTAAACAAGTTCAAGACACGAAAATGTATTGTCCAAATGGTTATACACCACCTAAGTAGGCTCATGCACCATTTCAAACAGCTTTTGCTACGAATTATCAGAATATGTATGGTTTGAATGTAAGCAGTGCACCTATTCAACAAACTTCGTATCCACCACAAGTTTCACCATGTTCTCTCAATACTCAATCACAGCCTACTACCAATACTACAGAGTCATCTACACCGACTGCATCAGATGTTCTTTCTGCTCTTAAGATCGAGAACTTGAGGAAAGCTGGAAAAGAAAAGATTAGTGAAGATATAGCTTTATTGTCAAGCCTTGTTAATTCTTATGACAGTTATCTTGATGGTCGTGTGGGTAACATTCATCTAACTACAGAAGATTATCATCAGCTTGATAAAGATGAAGCAGAAAAGATGGATATTATGTGGGGTATGGAAAATCTTATGAGACGAGCTAGAGATTACGAAGAGCGAACTGGAAAACCAATCAATCTGACCAAAGATACAAAACTGGGTTTTGATATGAATTCTGTTACTTGTTACAACTGTGGAGAATTAGGTCATTTTTCAAGACAGTGCACAAAACAGAAGAAGCAGGGTAATCGTAATCTGTTCAAGAATTAGAACTACAGTTCTCAGAGTCAATCTACAAAGCGTGAGATTTACATTACTGATAAAGTAAATGAAGCTGATACAGCTGAGGGTCCGAACAAAGCTTTAGTTGTCATTCATGGAGACGATGATGATTGGTCTATCAAATTAAATGTTGATGATCAACAACCTAAAACTAACATGGCCAAGATTTCTGAAGAAAAAGAAAACTGTGTTATCAGTCAAAGTATAATTGAGAAGCTGACTGCTCGTGCTGAAAGAGCTGAAAAGTTATCACGAATCATTCGAAAAGAGAAGATTCAAAAGATGGTTAAAGATAAATTCAAGAAGGCACGTGATTCAGTTCCTCGTACACCTGAATCTGGAAGTATTTCACCAACATCGTCAGAGGACTACTACTTCAACAGTTGGAAGGTTAACTATGGTGATACCTCTGTGTTTGAAGAAAGTCTAGAGGCTAATCAGAGTGAAGAGACATTGGTTGATTCTGATACGGAACTAGACAAATGGGGTAAAATGTTTGCTGCTGAATTAGAAATGTTAGTTCTTATGGGTGAAGGTTCAGATCTTGAGAGTGTAAGTTCAGATGTTGATGATTCGGACAAGACATCAGAATCAGAGGCTGAAGATAAAGCTGATCATACTGGAGTAGATCAATCTGAGTTTGAAACATTGAACAAGCAAGCAGTAGATTTACTGAAGATGTGCTTATCAGAAAGTGATCTTGAAAAGGTTTCTGGTTTGACAAGAGCTAAGGATATATGGGACAGACTTGAGCATATTCATTTGGGCAAAGATGCTGATACATCAGAGTTTCTTACACACTCGTCAGAATCAGAAGATGAGCTCGATGATGGGAAGAAGACAGATTTCTTTGCATTTATGGCTAAGACTTCCTCATCAAATAATGCTCAACAAGTATCTTCTGATCCATCTACTGTTATTGAATGTGTTAAATGTACTGAATCTAAGGTAACAATAGATAATTTAACAAAGGTATATGCGGAGATGAAAGAAAAATGGCATGCTGACCATGTGACCACTAAGGTTGAAAATGAATTGAAAGAGCAAATTAAAGTTTATAAAAACAACTTCGCGATCTTAAATGTTATAACTTTAACATAAATCAAGCTTTAATTAAACGTGTTGACACAATTAATGAACTAAAGAAAGAAAATGAATGCGTTAAAGCTGATTTAGAGGTAATTTCAATCAAAATGAAATGTTGGGCAAGTGCGTCACAATGGAATGCATTAATGGTGGAACTTAATGACACCAAGGGAAAGGGTATTGCATATTGCATATAGAATGCACGATCGCCTTCGCAAAAAGGTAGTTGTCGAAAATATTTTTCTCGTACCAGACCACGAGCTAATCGCTCCGAAGATGAGCAAAATGTGGAAAACCAGAAGAGCAATATTGCTACTTCTAAACTGTCTAAGTTTACAGTTTCTAATGATGAGATTCCACCGGACTCAAATGGGAAATGGATGGAAGTTTAAGCTATGGGTGTTAATGGACAACCTACTGCCGTCCGGGCGTGGGTTCCCATTATCAATTAATTTTCTTAATGTGATATGCAGGGAACCAGGGTACCTGAAAGCAACACCTGGATTGTGGATAGCGGCGCTTCGAGACATATGACTGGACATCTATATCTTCTTTCGGATGTACACCCAATTAAGGGAGGTTATGTTGCATTTGCTGGAGATAAGGGTGGTCATATTTCAGCTCAGGGTATATTGAAAAATGATAAAGTCAGTTTTGATAAAGTGAACTATTGTCAAGAGCTTGCAAATAATTTGTTATTAGTTTCACAAATCTGTAAAAAAATCCTTCAAAGTAGCATTTGATGACGAATTCAGCTACATCTTGAAACCAGAGTTTGTGATTTCTTCTGAAATGATTTTGATGAAGGCTCCTTGACAAGCTGATTTATACATGCTAGATATGAATGTTGCTACTTCAACTGCTGAACATCATCAAGCTTTTGTTTCTAAAACGATTGAACAAGATTCTATTACATGGCACAAACGCATGGGTCATTTAAGTTTTCGGAAGATGAACCATCTGGTTCACAACAATCTCGTAGAAGGTGTTGATCTTCGTTCATTTCAGATTCCAGGCACATGTGTTCCTTGTAAGAAGGGTAAGCAGAGCAAGAAAGCACACAAGTTGGTGAAGTATAATCCAATCTCTGCTCCGCTAGATTTGTTGCGCATGGATCTATTTGGTCCAATTCGTTTTAAAATCATTGATGGTAGTAAGTATTATCTGGTGGTAACTGATGATTATTCAAGATTCTCATGGGTTATGTTTTTGAAAGAGAAGTCTGATACGTTTGAGAATTTGAAAGTGCTAATCAATCGATTAGAGACAGGTTTTAATTTGAAAGTTAGAAAGATTCGATGCGATAATGGTACAGAATTTAAGAATCAGTATCTTGCAGGTTTCTATATTGAAAAAGGTATCAATATGCAATTCAGTTCTGCATACGCTCCACAGATGAATAGTGTTGCTGAAAGAAAGAATAGGGTTTTGATTGAGACTGCTAGAACTATGCTAGCTGATTCATCTTTACCTGTTCATTTTTTGGGGTGAAGCTGTTGCAAATGCTTGTTACACTATGAATCGAGTTTTAACTGTTAAATGACTAGGTAAAATGTGCTATGAGTTATTGCATGGGAGAAAACCTTCTTTGAAGCATCTAGAACCATTTGGTGCCCCGTGTACCATTTTGAAGAGAAAACCAGGAAGTAAGTTTGATTCAAAAGTGGTTACTGGAGTGTTTCTAGGGTATAGTTCTCCTAACAAGCGAGTTTTCAACAATGAGACGAGATGTGTTGAAGAATGGTCTGAAGTTGATGTCCAACAGAATTACACAAAGACTGCTACCAAAAGTCATCCTTGGATCTACAACTATGATGAGCTGATTGATTCATTTAATCTTGCTCCAGATCAGACGAAGAATGAAGTAGAGTTACAAATTCTGTTTGATTTACAGAATGAGCCAGAAGTGTCTGCACCTACTCTAACTCCATTACCTACAGTCGATGAACCAGCACAAGATTCAGATCAAGATGTTGATCCAGTGTACGATACCTGCGGATCTGATATTTCAAGTGAGAATTCTGATAATCCTGAAGATGGAGATACCACGAATCTACACAACGAGATACCTGTTCCCGCATACCCAGTTCCCAGAACTACAGCTGCTCATCCTAGAGAAAATATAATTGGAGATCCAAATGCATACGTTAGGACAAGAAGACAAGTTCAGTTTGATGGTAATGTTGATGCTCATATGACAGTTGCTGCTGCATATTACGAGTACTCATGTCATATCTCAAGAATTGAGCCAAAGACTACAAAAGAAGCTTTGAAGCATGTTGATTGGGTCATGGCTATGCAAGAAGAAATTCAGCAATTCAATCGTTTAGATATTTGGAAACTAGTTACTAAGCCACAAGGTGCGAAAGTAATCGACCTCAAATGGGTTTGGAAGTGCAAATTCGATGAAGATGGCAATGTTACCCGTAACAAAGCAAGATTAGTTGTAAAGGTTATCAGCAAGATCCTAATTTTGATTACGATGAAGTTTTTGCTCCTGTTGCCAGATTGGAAGCGATTCGCATTTTCTTGACTTTCGCTTCTTTCATGAAGTTCAAAGTTTATCAAATGGATGTTAAGAGTGCATTTCTTTACGGCAAGCTAAACGAACGAGTATATGTCAGTCAACCTCCGGGTTTTGAAGATCATCTTCATCCTGACAAAGTTTACCGATTACGACGAGCCCTTTGTGGTTTACATCAAGCTCCTAGAGCTTGGTACAGATGATTATCGAGTTATCTTATCAAAAAAGGATATCAAATGGGCACGGTAGACTGTACTCTGTTCACAAAAGTTCAAGATGACGACATTATTTTAGTCCAGATTTATGTTGACGATATTATCTTCGGTGCTACTAAGCAGGAACTTGTTGATGAGTTCGAACAGGTGATGAAGGACGAGTTCGAAATGAGTAAATTGGGTCTTCTACACTACTTTCTTGGTTTACAAGTCAAATAGACAGAAAATGGAATTTTTCTTCATCAGGCAAAGTATGTGAATGATATACTGGAACGTTTCGGTATTACTCAAGAACGTCCTGTGTCAACTCCGTTAGCTATGAATCATGGTATTTCGCTAGAGTGCGAAGGAGAACCTGTTGATCCTACGTATTATCGAGCAATCATCGGGTCGCTTATGTATTTCACTGCGTCTAGGCCGGATATTATGTTCGCAACATGTCTATGTGCTCGTTATCAAGTTAATCCGAATACAATTCATCTTACAGCTGCCAAGAGAATTCTACGTTATTTGTTGCATTCGCCAAATCTCGGCATCTGGTATTCGAACGAAGAGAAGTTTGATATTGTAGCTTACAACGATTCAGATTATGCAGGTTGTAAAATCAACAACAAATCTACATCAGGAGGATGTCAATTTTTAGGTGAAAGGCTGGTGACCTGGCAGTGCAAGAAACAAACTGCAGTTGCTCTTTCCACGTGTGAAGCTGAATATATAGCTGCTGCTAGTTGTTGTTCGCAAGTTATTTGGATCTAACAACAACTTCGCGATTACGGGCTAAGAATCTCTTTTTCTCCTCTTTATATTGATAATACTGCTGCTATAGCGATCACTAAGAATCCTGTACAACATTCAAAGACCAAACACATAGGTGTTAAATATCCTTTTCTTAGGGATTGCCATGAGAAAAAGGTTATTGAGGTTAAGAGAATTGGTACTAAGGACCAGAGGACTGACTTATTTACTAAGGCTTTTGATAGACCTAGGTTCTTATTCTTACTAGAGATGAATGGCATTGTTGATCGAGACAAAGTGATTTCGGATGTTGTGTGCGAGGTTTAGTCAAGACTTTTAGACTTTGCATGTAGGATGCATGGCATATAGATTTTGAGTTTCTGATTATCTGTATTGCATATTTTTACTTCCTGTCTGCATTTCTTTACATGATTTCATTCATGATTGCATGCTAGTCTATAGATATTTTCTGTTTGGTTAAAATACTAAAACACAAAAAGATTTTATATTTTAGTATTTTAGGGGGAGTATATGTTATCAGCAGAAAATACCTAAAAAGTGAAAAATGCCTCACCCAGAAAATCATAAAAAGTTGAAAAATCCGAAAATGAGCTTGTTTTGATTAATCTAATGGACGTGAAGAAATTACTGTACAGAGAATTGATATTTGATTAGTAATGACTGATTTGAACGTTTATGTTTATCTGTTGTGTGATGTACTGATAGATGTGACTTATGAATTCTTGGCATTAAACAATCATAATAAGAATAACGATCATCTAAGATTTAGAAGTCATGAACGATTTGTTGTGTTTGAAGGTAGTCACCTAATTATCTACGAAATTTTATCTAATGATAATTGTTAAGGAACTCAACAGTCGGTTGAGGGTATCCCCTATCATAATTGATAATCGTTAGAGAAAGTTGGGGGTGAATTTTAAGTTGAGGGTTATCTGTTTGGCTGGTGCATACCACGTTGTCATGGGCCTAAGACTTTATAATCGAAACTAAACCCCGAAAATTTCAGAGAAAATTAGTTTATGTCAAAAGTAAGTGTCCATTCTCGCTTAAAGTTGAAAAGTATAATTCCTTATTGCGGACCATTCAAGCATTTAAGGGAGAACACCTTTGAGTGATCTGAGCACACAACAAAGAAACATGAGTTCATGCATAACAAATGGAAAATCCATTCATGATGGCGTTCAAAATCAATATATCAAAAAACAGTGATATGCTGAAAAGGAAATATCAAAAGAAAATCAAAGTCAAAAATAATTGGCGTATCAAGATGGCAAAGTCCTGAAAGTAAGAAGAATGCTGATTCATGATGTGCTCATAAAGAACTCAGATCATTCTTAGTGTGACGCCCCCGCGCAGCTTGAATTGTTTAATTACGACGTTCACACTGAACTATCAAGATTCTTGTCGACTGCAATATAGAGTTATACCTATTAAGACTGTAAGTTGGAAAGATACTTATCTAGATATACTCTAATTAAATATATATATGAAAGTTTAACTTTCGATTCCGTTTTCCATGTCAACTTGAACATAATTAAGTTAAGGGCCTTGAGATTTATTTCGTGTGACGACTGGTCATCAGGCAAGTCTGCTTTAACTGTAGACCAATCTCCACGGTAAATAATGCGCCTATTCGGATAATCCAATATGTTCTAAAATCTGCTGTTTCAACTAGATTGAAGATTATCAATACCCTGATAGAAGCCAAAGGCTGACAGGGTTATTCAAAATGCCGTGAGAACCATCCTGTTCAATTTGAATGAAATACATGGAAAGAGATAACGAAAAGTTACATGTAATGAATTGACAACCCAATAACAACACACAATCATAAGTGATGAAAGAATCAAGGATTAATGAACTTAGCATGATCTCAAAAATCATTGCTCTATAGTGTTCAAGTAATTAATGCCAACATGATTGTTGAAGTGTCCGGAATGAATATGTTCATGTTTAATCAGGATTGATATCAGTAATTGCATGATAATAGACATAGACTGGATAATTGGGAATGAACAACAGAAGTTGATTCAATATGTCAGTTTTGATCCATTTTTATTTTAATTAATCATATTGCTCACAAAAAGAATGTGGATTTGTATATTTCATTTATATGCTTGTTAAATAGCTTGTTCTGATTACTGAAAAACAACAAAAAGATTTTGGTTTACATGTTATTGCATTTCATGATAGAATGTCTTTCATTTGCATAATTTTAGTTGCATGACATTTTACATCAGAAAATCTATAAAGATTTTTATTTTATTTATCTGTTTTCTGATCATCCTCAGAATGCATAACGACATCTGAAAGAACCTTGTTGAGATCAAGATATTTCTGGCCACCAAATCCATAAGTTTGAAGTTTTTAGAGCTGGTGATTACTTGAAGGACTTTAATGATTTAAGGTTGTTAGTGAATTTAAGATGACATTACACCGTAGGACTTACTCAGGATAAACAAAATGTTTGGAGTAATAACCTCAATTAGGTTAAGTTGTTTGGATTACCTAAGTGTTAATGGTCATTTCTTGAAGGCTTTAGTGATTTATGACTCAAAATGAAAGTGTTAGTTAGCCCTAGGATTGCTAAACGAGTCAAAATCCTAAGTTTGTGAAATTTTGAAATTGCCTAAGTGCCTCACACGCACGCTTGATGTGTGAACCATACGAGTAACCACACATTTGAGGTTAACCATACAGATGACCCTGATCAAAATTGGTCTAAGACTATTGGGTCACACGCACGTGTGATTAAGATGAGATGAGCGGTTGATTGTGGATCGTGTGATCAACTGTACGGTTGATCACGAGAGTATAAATAGGGGTGACGAGCACTGATGCTCACACTTGTGCACACATTTTATTTTCTCTCTCCATTTTTGATCTTAACCAATCAAGATTTCCACCGCAGCGTTCGTTCATTACTTGATTCTGACCTCAGTGCCACCTAATAGGTACAATTTCATCGAGTTTTAGTCCACTAATTTGTTGTTTGAATGATTCGAAACCCTAAGGGTATATAACTCGAATTTTGTGTAATTAGAGCTTGTTTTGATCTGTGTTTGCTATTGTTTTAAGTTAAACGAAACCTATACATGCTATTGTGATGTAAATCGGCCCCTAAAACAATCAAACATGTAATTTGTTGAATTTAAAAAAGCATTTAATACGGGTTTCATCAAACATGCACGAGTGACGTCACTCGCACGCGTGAGACATGACTCGCACGAGTCAGTGCACGGTTGATGATCAATCGTATGGACCATTGAGCTCACTCATTTGTCTTGATTTTATTGATCACTCGTCTGCAAGAGTTGACACGTGTGATTAACCGCACGAGTCACCACACGGTTGACTCACTCGCTTAGAATTTTGCCTCAACCGTGTACATTGTCTGAAACCATATTACTGCTCAAATGTGTCATCAGTGACACGAGTGACTATATCACTCACACGGTTGATCTCTCAGCCGCACGTGTGACATGATCACTCGCACGGTTCATCATGTTTAACAAGTTTATGACACTTTGATGCAAATGCTATGATGTTTTATGGTGATTGATTTATATATCTAACTGTTCTGTAAATGTTTCAATTTTTGTTTAGATATCATCAAATAGCTGAACAACAAGTCAATATTCCGGTTGTTAACGTTGAAGGACAAGGGGAGCAACAAGCTAATCCTCAAGTGAATCCGGTCATCCCACATGCTCAGCAAGAGATTCCTTTAGAGAAGGGAGAATTGAACAATCAAGTTGCTCTTTATGATCTTAATCTTGAAAGAGGTTCTCATTTTAAGGAGATTGTCGAATTTCTTAAGAGATCGAGGATACACACTGCTATTTCTACTCAGTGCACGACGTACTATAGCCATCAGAGAGAGTTCTGGAGAAATGCTGTACGGGATGTAGATGAAGATAAGCTTGTTAGTAAGGTTCAAGGACATGATATTACTGTTTCTAAGGATGTGATTAGAAGGATTTTGGGTTTTAATGACGAGAACTGCTCTCACATGACTATCAGTAGAGAACGAATTCATGGTTACTTTAGAAGATGTGCTTATTCTGGTTACATTGGTGGCAAATCCGAACTGATGAAGACGCTACTGCCTCCACAGTTTAGATATCTTGCTCACGTGATTATGCACTGTTTGAGTGGTCACAAATCTGAATTTGATAAGCTGAACGAGAAAGTGCAAAGCATGTTTGTGGCACTTGTTCTCAAGGCACCATACGATTTCTCGGGATTTATCTTATACTACTTCAAAGCAAACCACTTTAGTTCTACTCAGAGGTATCTGATCTACGCTCGTTTTCTTCAATTAATTATTAATGACACTGCACCTGATCTACCCAAGCTTGAATAGGATATTATCCACCTTAAGCCGATGAATCCGATTACTTTCCGTAGAATGGAAGAGACAAGGAATGAGGATTTAAAGCCTGACTTTAATAGAAAGCTCATTTGTCATCTTATCAAGGAGAACTATCGATGCCCAGCAGGTAATGCTTGGAGGAATGAGGATTCAGATTCTGACTATGAAGTTACAGATGAGGAAGGACAAGGTGATAATCAGAAAGCTACTGGTAATGTTCAAGGAGGAGATAAGGTTGATGACGAGGTTATCAAGGGTGATGATGAAGCGACAGAGGAGGATGCCAGCTTGATTCAGAGAAAGAGGAAAGGAAAGGATCCTATGCCCTCAGAACAACTCAAGAAGAAGGAGAAAAGAACGAAGTATTCCTGTGATTCACCTCAAAGATCATCACAAGGAGGCTCGAAACAAGAAGCTCATAGAAAGCCATACGGTTTCATGAAGGATGCAAGGGCTGATGTTACCTCACCAAAACCTGCCACCACAACACCTCAGGTCACGTCAGATGAATATAAGACTCAGCAAAATCTGTTGATGTCTTTGATCACGAAAATAACCAATCTTGAGAACCAAGCCATTGAGGAGAAGAAGATCAGTAATGCTAAGATTGAATCATTGGTGGAAGAGAACAAGAGGTTATCTGATAGGTTGGATCGACAGAAGAGTAGGACAGATAAGTTGAAAAAGAAAGTTTTGGCGATTAAGAGTGAGAACAAGAAGAAATTGAAAAAGTTGAATGAAAAAATCGAACAGCTTACCTCTGGTAAAACAAAGTTGATTAAGGAGAAAGGAGAAGAATTTTCTTCTGATTTGGGAGAAGGTGATGAAAAGGATGAAGAAGAAGAAGATGCTGGAACTGGAGGATCCTCTTTTGGATACCAGTTAGTGATACCTATTCGAAGTTTTAATGAATATGGTGAGGTCTTTATTGCTGAATATTATATGAATTATTCAAATATTTTTAATAATGCAGAAAAGGAGGACGTTCCACCAAGTGAGTTTCCTTTGGAACAGCTTGCTGCTCTGGCATATGGGACGACCCGTCCAAATCCATCTGGACGAACACGTCATTCATTGATTTCATTGCGAGGTATTTGACCTTTATATGATACGTTTTGTAAACATTATATTCTTTTCAAAAGGTACACAATAAATGAATATCAATTTCTAAGGTTTTCAACGTTTGATGATTTCTACATATAGACAATCACCATAAATAATAGTTTACCATAATACATCCGTTGACAATGAAGTCAAAATAAGATACACGGTGATGATTTTGTGAATGCAAAGTTTTCTTGAATAAAGCATGTATGACTCCATGCACATAGCTTGTATCACATATAAGCAAACAGCGGAAGACTTCTAGAAACCTGAGAATAAACATACTTAAAAGTGTCAACACAAAGGTTGGTGAGTTCATAGTTTTAATGTTGCGCATAATCTGTATATAAAGGTGAATCACAAGTTTTCAGTTGTTTCATCTGGAAACGTTTATCAAAATATTCTACGAAATTGAGCACCCTGGTAACTAAACTTAACGTATATATATTTTATACCCTTTGTATAATCATCTTAATAATACACGCAAACCAACGTATACGCTTCTCAAATAGCATACGTCCGTTAAAAGGCTAGCGCTCTAGTTCGGACGGGGATATCAAGCCCTATGGATCCATATACTACTACTCACGCCCACCGGTTCTTATAACTGGCAGTTACTAGTTACCAAAGCTAAGGTATTTTCGGTTCAAACTCAGTGTTGAATTTAGTATGTACTTGTATCCATTGTGTTTAAAATAAAGAGCATGTATTCTCAGCCTAAAAATATATATTGCAAAAGCAATTAAAAAGGGAGCAAATGAAACTCACCTTAGCAGCACATAAGGTCATTCATCAAAAAGTGACCGTAACTCGGAATGCAAGATTAACTGTAGATCTCAACCTAGAGAACATATGTTGGTCAATACATGTCTAATAAACTAGGTTGGGTTATAGTGTATCACAATCCTAATTCTCGAGATCGACATACAAAAGTTATCAAAAGTCATTTCAAAAAGTCAATTTTGACAATTGTTCAACAAAACGAGACGTGCCTTATATAAGGATTCATTTACTTGGCTAGTAGTATTTTATCAATCTCATAAATAGGTTGTTTAAATATTAATTACAGATTCAAAAGCAATTCCAATTAACGTCAATTATAATTCAGTTGACCATATCTTTTGATTCGTTCATCGAAATTACGCGATTTCTAAATGAAAAGTTATTGATTTTTCGCCAGCTTTCCGAAAACATGTATATCATATACCTTTTACTAGTAATATATGTATTTAATTCGTGATTCATTATAAATTGTTTAACGACGAAATTTAGCATACAAGCATGTATAAATATATACTCGAGCACTAGACATGTATACACTATTAATATATAAAAGATAAGATATGAATGCTCACGTATCAATATTGAGATTCAATATTGCAGGAAAGTACGTAGACGCAACAGAGACGATAAATACTAGGTTTGACTTGCGAACAATACCCATGAACATTACCCATAACCTCCATAGCTATAACCCATAATTTCCTTAGTTCTATCCCGTTTGAAGCTTGTTTTGAAAGTGACACGCTCATGACCTCGTCGTAATATTTTATGTATAATATTACTAAAAATATTAAGATTAACAATAATAATAATCTTAATAATAATATTATAATAATAATAATAATAATAATAATAATAATAATAATAATAATAATAATAATAATAATAATAATTGTAATAAATAAATACTTACGGAGTAATATATGTGTAAAAAAACTCGAGCAGAAACCTGGTATTTATTGGCATAATTCCTGATTCTGATGCCCATGCGAGTGCATGGGATTTTAGTGCAAATCTCATGCACTTGCTTGAGCTCATGTACTCGCATGGGTTTTATGCCTATTTTCCATGCGATCGCATGGTCGTCAGATCCAGCTCACATATTTTTTATTTTCTTGTTTGTCGACATAATTAAATATAATATATATAATATATATATAATTTAAATAATTAATTATATATTATATTAAATTCATGTGCATAGTTGACTTGTAATTTTCGTTCCGATGACTCGTACGTTGTCACTCGACTTATGTCCCGGTTCCGGTTTCTCGAACGCATTTTCGTACGCTTAGAAAACTCGCAATTTACATTTTGTAACTCGTAACTTTGTCAAAATATAGTCTTAAATTATCAATAAACTATATCATTCAAAGTGTATCTTAAACTTTCGAGTGTTTTGGTCATTTACTTCTATAAATTATTGTCTCGCTATTTGTTGATATATATATAATAACAAATCGTTTTATGACCAAGTTAATATATATATTTTCAACATTCATAAACACGTTTTAAATATACGTCGCAAGTTATTCATACAATTAATATTCCAACTTATCATATATATTCAAATAAATATTTAAACCAATAAGTTTAATGTAAAGTATTAAACAATTAATACATTGTTACGTTTTCAAGTTATAGTATATATATATATATATATATATATATATATATATATATATATATATATATATATATATACATATAATTGTTCGCGAATCGTCGAGAACAACCGAAAAGGTATTTGAATAGTTCAAAAATTTTGAGATTCAGTTTTACAGACTTTGCTTATCGTGTCGAAAATGTTAATCATACAAAGATTAAGTTTAAATTTGGTCAGAAATTTCCGGGTTATCACAGTGCCTACCCGTTAAAGAAATTTCGTGCCGAAATTTGAGTGAGGTCGTCATGACTAACAATAAAAATGTTTTCATGCCGTATATGTGTTGATAAATAGAGTTTTATCACCGTTAAATAATATGGATAAAACAATTCGATTATTCGAAGCGTATGAGAGAAGTTATCGTAAAAGAGTGAAATGAAGAATAGAGATTCGTCTTAACTCTTGACGTATTAACGATTGATTTCCGTAATTTAAGGAATAGAAAATCTTCATAATCTAAATAAGATTTGATTCTTCGGAATTTAAGAAAATTAAGATTTCTTTTGATTAAATGCGTAATTTTCCTCGATTGCTATGTTTGATATTTTGCTATAAATTGACCTCTTCCGTTTCATTATTTTCATCACTCTTACATCTTCTTCCTCATTTCCTATTTTCAAAAGATTGTAAAAAATGCTTCATCCAGTTCTGATTCTTGATATACTCCTAACTTTCATATATGTCATTCTTCTTTTTCATCTACCACCGGAGGAAGTTATTTTCTTCTACCATTACCTTGGGGTTATAGTGTTTTTCATTCTCCCGTGTCTTTATATTGCTATACGCATTGATATACACGATTTGTAATTTGGGGTTTGTTATCGGGCTTTATATCTCCCCTTATATTTCAATGTCCCTACTTCTGTCTTCTATAATCATTGTCATTCACAGTTAATACTCCCTCCTATTTGCTGCGATTTATACTCCAATTTCTATTTCGGAGCTTTGTCCCTTCGTTTCTTCTTCTTGCGATTAGGCATCTCTTGCAATGGTCCAGAATTTGTAGGTATGGAGTTTTGGATGAACATAGTTAATGTTCCGAGAAGGTAATCGTAATGGCACGATCTTGATTTGTCAAATTACCAGAATATCCGGAAAAGACCGAATCATCAAGAAAAATATTTTTTTAATATGTTTAGAGGTTAAATAGAATAAAAGAGTTATGTA
The DNA here is from genome assembly GCF_046630445.1 of Rutidosis leptorrhynchoides. NCBI lineage: Eukaryota > Viridiplantae > Streptophyta > Magnoliopsida > Asterales > Asteraceae > Rutidosis > Rutidosis leptorrhynchoides. The sequence continues at coordinate 548,683,809 of NC_092334.1, forward strand.
ACATGGTTCATGATGAGGGTGTGATATGTGAACCTTTATCAAGTTCCATTAGAAACTCATCATGACTTACTGTAATATAATCACGTTGATCAAGTGTCATTATATTATACTAACTCATGCTTCAGCACCCAACACCACTTCAAAAATATTCATATTTTAAACTCGAAGGTTTCAGAATTTATAAACTAAAATAGTTTCTTTTATGATGTTACACATATATCGCAAGGAGAAAATTGATTTCCGATAAGAATGATTATGGAATTATCTCCAGAAATATGGAGGATATTTATAATGAAAGATACGATGATATCTTAGAATTTCTAATATCAGAGGATGATGAAGAATATTGTCCGCAAGGGTATAAAACAGCCTCCTTCATACTTTGCTCAATCCGTTTTCCAGTTCCAAACCTTCTCTTTTTCTGAGCTTTGCCAACACACTATTATTTATGATCAAACTTTTGGCTGTTAAGGTCATTTACAGTTTTTGCTGCTTCATCAGCATTCAAAGTTATCATAACCGAATCGTCGGTTATCAATCCGAGGTGTTTTCAAAATTTTGAAGGGTTTGCATGAAGATTGTAATTGTCAAGATACATATGATGTTCTAGAATTTTGAACGATACAAATTTTTTTTCTGGGTTTATGAATAGAAGTGATGTTCTAGCACAGTTTTGAAGTTAAAGTATAGCATTTGAAAGATGTAAGAATCTAAGAGTGATGTTTTCTGTTAAATCTTGGCTTGGATTCTGATTTTTCAAAATCAGAATATGTAATTGAATTTGTATGGAAACGATTGTATATCGCTGTGAGCATAGTTAATAATTTTTGAATCAAAGTTGAAGAATGTACAGTATAACATATTAATTGTGAACTTATATATTTCCCGAGTATTACCTACCCGTTAAAGATTTCACAATTAATACTTTGTACAAAAGAATTTTTTTATTACCGTCTTTATGAAAATATATGTATGTATATTTTCTTCAGATGTAATACAGATTTGATGACTTAATATCATATTAAGCTCATTTGATTTTTGAATTGAATGAATAATCTCTAAAACATTAAGGATTACATAATCTTCACGGAGTATTTCACTAATGAAATCAATACTTCATTATTTATTCTTATTCCTCGGTGAAGGATGTTGATGCTCGTGGAATTTTTGTGAACCTTACAAGGCATAGATGATGTTTTCTGGAAAGTTTTGAGTATATCGAAAATGAAAATGTAAAATCAATTATGTAATTGAATAATACACTTGGTTTATTAGGAAATGGAATTCATTGAGTTGAAACAGAGATTTATAGTTAACGATGGTTAAGTTGTTAACAAAGGATGTACATCATAGCATATTAGTAATATGAATTAACCGAGTAGTATCTACAGCTTAAAATTCACACGTAATAGCTTAGTACGAAAAGATTCATGATGGTTTTAAAATTTATATATATACGATATACATATAAATTCTTTAGATGAATTGAGTTATTACTTCATAACTCATTGATACAATATACTCGTTGTTGACTCGTAATGATGTCCACGGTGCTTTCTTGAACTGACGAAGCTTGTGATGTTAGAGGTGCTGCTGATTCTGACGATGTTGGCAGCACTGACTGTGTTGGTGTGGCTAAGGGTACTGTTGATGCTGTTGGTAAAATGTAACACCGGCAATTTTTATTTTTTTTTAACACAGCGGAAGACTTTATTAACAAACACACTATAAGTCGCGTCATTACATTAATCTGAGTAATTAAGTGTAAGTTTACACAACGGTGTTACGTTATTACAAAACATGATTTAAAAAAAAGTTCACATCAGAGTAGGTTTGTCAAACATGTCTTCTGCATCAGCACCCATCCCGACTAGCAGTACCTAAACCTGCAAGGGGTAATTATGTAGGGAATTAGCGCACCGCTAAGTGAATGAAATCTATCTAACAGATATAGCTTAAGTCACACACAAGTTATATACTAACAACAACACATGCTAACTACCAACTAGCATACAATAAGACAATACGAGGATCGGCGGCTTGTACGAGCACACGACTCCTAGCTGATCGAACTTGAGTCTACCGATAGTCCCTGCTACTCAATTCACAGTATAGTTATCCAGATGCAGGGGATGCATCGTTTACACTATACTCTACAATCAGTAGCCTATGGACCCAACCTCCCCTAGGCATGGTTGACCTCATACGGACTCTAACCTCTCCTAGGCACGGTCTTAAGTCCCCAGTCTCCCTAAGCCCGACTGGTGCCATTCACACAGTGTACACATAAATCACATACAACATCAGGCATACTATATTATTCTAACATGGCAATTTCTACACTATGCATGGTAAAAGAGTCAACCACAGTAGCATGATATGCTACTTAAACTCTATCCGGAGATAGACCCACTCACCAATTACCAGCAACTGCTCAGTTATTATTTCTGAGCTTCCTCCTTGTCCTTATAACCTGAGAACAACACAAACAAAGTTAATATACATATCCAATAAATAATATAATCATTTCATATGATTAACTAGGTCATAACACCATATATTCATAATTTTATGAGTCTACATCATGATTCCACTCAATAATGGCATACAGGTGCGTGCAAAACACGACATACACACTAAAACTCCTTTTACGGCCCAAAAACAGTTTGATCTAGTTTCTTAAAAGTTCACCATTGAATAGTATTCTTTATTACGATTCTAACGATAGTTTATTCATCAAAAACGGAGTTACGTTTTGAAAGTTACGCCCGTTTCAATTTCATAAAAGGTACCGTAGCAAATAGTGGCAATGTAGCAACTCGGTACTGTAGCAAATAGTGACACTGTAGCAACACGGCATTGTAGCAAATAGTGACACTGTAGCAACTCGGGGGTACTGTAGCAAATAGTGACATTGTAGTAACTCGGTATTGTAGCAAATAGTGACACTATAGCAACTCGGGTACTGTAGCAAATAATGTAGCAAAAATACTGTAGCAAAATACTGTAGCAACTGGTTTCGAACAAGTTCGTTGATTTCGAACATTTTTCGCCCAAAACTCGATTTTTGAACGATTTTGATCAAATTTTAAGCACAAGAAAGTTACTAAACATATATACAACCTATTTCTAACATCAATTGATGTTTTTAAACATCAAACAACTAGATTTGAGCTAATTTCTATCAAAACCCCATTTAACACAAAAACCCAATTAGAGCAAGAATCAAAGCATGAATCTATGAAACACTTACTTTGTGAGGATCATGAAATCACAGAGAACAAGTTGCTAGCTTTAATTAATTCAAAGGCTCACAAAATCAAATTAGGGTTTATGTGTGTGTTTGTGTATGCGTTCGTGTGTGTGTGTTTGATGAAATTAGAAATGGATATAAATATCCAGAAACATATACTTAAATGAGTTACAAACTCATACCCCATATCACACTGGTATTTACCAGTTATCTTATCTGATAACCTTTCGTATCTCCTTAGGCGGTTGATAAGGCTAAAAAGGAACATATATTTCATAGCATTATCCCCCAAGAAAGACAAGATTTTAGTTGCAATTGTTCCATTTTCAAGTGATATTCGTTTATATTAAATAAGTACGAAGACAAAAGGCAGATTCGACAAATTGAAGACAAAAAGGTCCAAAAAGCTCAAAAGTACAAGATACAATTAAAAAGGTTCAAATTATTGATGAAGAACGTCTAAAAATGACAAGAGTACAAGTTACAAAACGCAAAGTACACGATATAAAATAGTACGCAAGGACGTTCGAAAATCCGGAACCGGGACATGAGTCAACTCTCAACGCTCGACGCAACGGTGTAAAAATTACGAGTCAACTATGCACAAGAATAAAATATAATATTTAAATAATTCATAATAAGAATAATATTAAATAATAAAAAGTTGTTAATTTAGCATAGTTCAGGGGTCGTAAATGAAAATTCAATTTCATATTTTGCCTATAAAAGGCGATGATTATCGATCAATTTAAAAGCACACCTTTTTCTATCTTTTTCTTATTTATCAATATCAATTATCAATATCTATATTCTATATCTCTATCATAATGTTAACTTAATAAGATATAACAATAATCTTAATTTTAATTTTAAATTATGATAATAATATGATTTATGATAGAGATCGTTTGAGTGTGTAAGTCGAAATTCTGTCCGTGTAACGCTACGCTATTTTTAATCATTGTAAGTTATGTTCAACCTTTTTATATTAATGTCTCGTAGCTAAGTTATTATTATGCTTATTTAAAACGAAGTAACCATGATGTTGGGCTAATTACTAAAATTGGGTAATTGGGCTTTGTACCATAATTAAGGTTTGGGCAAAAGACCGACACTTGTGGAAATTGGACTATTGACTATTAATAGATGGGGGGTATTGTCTAATTGAGTGACAACTCATTGGAGTCTGTCGAACCTATCTTCAAATTAATTATCCTAATAATTAATAATGATTATGGTTGTCCTATTTAGTGACGTTCATATGGAATCTATTATAATCATTTAATTAATTATTCGGGTTGGGTAATTGATTATTCAAACTGATCAAGTGGGTAAATTAATATTCATATCTAATCAAAACAGGGGTAGATTACATACAGTGATAACTGGTGTAATTGTTGACAGAAGTGATAACTGCGTCACAGTTTAAATCCTTAATCAGTTGGAATATTTGACTTCGGGTATAAGGGTAATTTGACGAGGATACTCGCACTTTATTTTTATGACCGATGGACTATTATGGACAAAAACCAGATAGACGTATCAAATAAACCAGGACAAAGGGCAATTAACCCATGGTAATAAATTAAAATCAACACGTCAAACATCATGATTACGGAAGTTTAAATAAGCATAATTCTTTTATTATATTTCTCATCGTATCTTTATTTACTGTCATTTTATTACTCGCAATTTTATTTACTGTCATTTTATTTATTGTCATTATTTTACGCACTTTAATTATCGTCATTTATCTTTACGCTTAAAATATAGAATCGACAAACCGGTCATTAAACGGTAAAACCCCCCTTTTATAATAATATTACTACTTATATAATTATATATATTTTGTATAAATATAGTTAAAAATATAGTAAGTATCACCAGCTCCCTGTGGAACGAACCGGACTTACTAAAAACTACACTACTCTACGATTAGGTACACTGCCTATAGTGTTGTAGCAAGGTTTAGGTATATCCCATCCGTAAATTAATAAAACTTGTGTCATATTTTGTAGTATTTTGTATTAAAAATAATACTATTTCGTACCCTCACGCTGTACATCATCAAGTTATTGGCGCCGCTGCCGGGGAGCGCTAAAACGCTATATTTTTAATTATAATAATAATTTAATAAATATAATAATATAATAATATTGAAATAAAATATAATAATATAATAATATTGAAATAGAATATAATAATATAATAATATTTTAGAATATATTTTGAATCGTAAAAGTTTTAAAAAGTCGTATTTATTAAATACTTCAGGAGTATATTATGTAACTTGTAATTAATAATTTCTATCATGTCGCTTTCATGTGAATAGTAAATTAATTAATTTCTTTTCATTTACTATTCATGAATAGTAAATGAATTAAAAAAAAAAGTTTTGAAAAAAAAATAATAATTATAAAAAAAGTATTAATTTGTAAAAAAAAAAATTCGTTTTTTTTTTTTTAAAAAAAAAAATTGTAAAAAAACGTTTTTTTTAAGAAAAAAAAAATTCGTTTTAAAAAAAAAAAAAAAATTTAAAAAAAAAAAAAATTGTAAAAAAAAAACGTTTTTTTTTAAGAAAAAAAAATTCGTTTTTTTTAAAAAAAAAAAAAAAATTTAAAAAAAAAAATTTTTTTTTAAAAATATAATAAATTATAATTTTTTTTTTTAAGTTTTATTACCTTTATATTTTTAGACTATAGTTACAATTTTTAGTATTAAGTTTAGTTTTGTCATAGTTATTTTTATTTCTAGAATTTTTAGGCTTTGCCGTAAAATCCCTTAAGTGCTTATTCCTTAGACTAAGATTTAGGTGCTTTAGAATTTTGCGATGCCGTTTTTCGCGCTACTTTCTTATTTTTATTTTTCGACGCCTATTTTTCGACCTTTTATTTTTCGACATTTTTCGACGCGCAATCTATTTCTTTCTTATTTCTCGCCATTCTAGTTTTTAGGACTTAGAATTTTTTCTACTTCTTCTCTAAATTTCTTAAAATTACGAAAATTTATTTTAAGTGGTTAAATTGATAGACATCAAAATTTTCTGGTTCGTAGTAATAGTTGGATTTGTACGTGGACCGGGTTATTGGAGCCAAACAGTACTCAATTATATTGAGACCAAACGAATCCTGCCCCTCTGCTGCATCTTTTGGCTATTCGAAATGTGGGCAAAATCAGAAAAGTCTATTGATTGGATAACTTATTATAATTTTTCTTTCTTTTTAAAAACTAATAGGATATTCAGTGAATGCACCGAGCAAGACGTTCACCACCTTTTGTACGTTCACCACCTGTAACTAGATCAAGACATTTAGCAAATATAACTGCCGTTGATTTTTCTTTAGAATCGTCATCCAGTCGACCAAGTACTTCAGTTCAAATTTCCGATAATCCATTTTTTGAACCCAACCTCACAATTGAGAATCCAGAGAATATTCAGGAACGGTTCGTAGATCCTGAACCACTAAACTTTCCTCCGGAGCCACCAATCATTCAAACAGAGATTGTTGAGGAACGAACCATTAAATCAGAATCATCTAGTGATACCGATTCAACGAATTCAATTATGGAAGTAACGGAACCTCTAAGTATGGAAGATCGAATGAGAGCCACACGCACGGGCCAAGGTCACGCCATTATTAAGCCAGAAGTTAATGCGCCAGATTATGAAATCAAAGGACAAATTCTATACATGGTAACTAACCAAAGCCAATTCAGTGGTGCACCGAATGAAGATCCTAACGAACACCTTCGTACGTTTAAAAGAATTTGTACACTATTCAAAATCCGAGAAGTGGAAGATGAGCAGATCTATCTCATGTTGTTTCCCTGGACTTTAAAGGGAGAAGCCAAAGATTGGTTAGAATCGTTACCTGAAGGGGCGATTGACACATGGGATGTTTTAGTTGAAAAATTTCTTAAACAATTCTTTCCGGCATCTAAAGCCGTGAGACTTCAAGGAGAAATTGTTACGTTCGCGCAAAAGCCAAATGAAACATTATATGAGGCGTGGACAAGATTCGGAAGGATGTTGAGAGGATGTCCTCAACACGGTTTAGACACTTACCAAATAGTACAAATATTCTACCAAGGTGTCAACGTTGCTACACGAAAAGACATCGACATAACAGCTGGTGGTTCCATTATGAAGAAAACCGCAACTGAAGCTTACAAAATTATTGATAACACAGCCTCCCACTCGCATGAGTGGCACCAAGAAAAAGATATCTTTCGATCATCTAAAGCGGCTAGAGCCGATTCTAGCCATGACTTTGATTCCGTTTCCGCAAAAATAGATGCTTTCGAAAGACGAATGGAAAAGATGAATAAAGATATTCACGCAATACGAATCAGTTGTGAGCAATGCGGTGGACCACACTTATTGAAAGATTGTCACATTGAACCAACAATGGAACAACGAGAGAATGTTTCCTACATGAACCAAAGGCCGGGAAATAATTATCAACCGCCAAAGCTAAACTTCAATCGAAATCAAAACATTCTTTACAATCTAAATGGACCAAACAATAACTCGTATAACCAACAAGGTCCGAATAACCAACCAACTCAAAACAACACTGTCAATCAACAAAGACCTAGCTTGTATAAACCACCACAACAACCCGAAGAGAAAAAGCCAAATCTAGAAGAAATGATGGCAAAGCTGATTGAATCTCAAACACAATTCATTACATCTCAAACCCAAACGAATGAGAGGTTTGAGCAGTCATTTAGAACTCAACAAGCTTCCATTTTGAATCTAGAAAAACAAGTAGGTACTCTTGTTAGATTGATGAGTGAAAGGGAACAAGGAAAGCTACCGAGTAATAATGAAGTAAATCCTCGGAATGAAAATGTTAACATGATATCAACAAATTCTGAAAAACCAATACCAGAAGATGGGAAAGTTTTAGATGTAAGTAACAATGAAGAAGTTACACCACCACCACCACCCGAGTATGTAAAGCCAGTGGTGGCACCATACAGACCACCCATCCCGTTTCCAAGAAAAGGAGTTGAGTATGAGCAAGTAATAGGTAATAAAGTTTGTGATACCTCTGGAAAGAAGAAGAAGAAGAATAAAAAAGTGCAAGAAACAAAAACAGTAGAAGTAAACCCGGTGAAGACAGTTCCACCAAAACCTCCACCTAGGGTAGGTGATCCGGGTGAATTTATTGTTCCTTGTCTACTTAGTGATTGTGTCATGTATGATGCACTAGCAGATTTAGGTGCGAGTGTAAGTGTTATGCCTCTTTCCTTATATAAGAGATTAGGAGTAGGTAAGTTAACTCCAACAGATATGAGTGTTCGACTCTTTGATCAAACCATTAAGCACCCAGTTGGAATTGCTGACAACCTACCCGTTCAAGTAGGTAATTTAACCTTTCTAGTCGAATTCATTGTCATTGACATAGAAGAGGACTCAAACGTTCCTCTAATTTTAGGCCGACCATTCTTAGCGTCCACCGGGGCGTTATTTGATGTAAGAAAGGGTAGAATGATACTTAGTAATGATGAGAAATCGATCACCTTTATGATTCGAAAGTCTAAATATCCACAAACCAAAACCGTTGAACCGACAAAAACGATTGGTAAGAACCATGTTGTTTTACCAACTCCAACGGTAATGCTTAACAATAATAGAACGCCTAAGTGTGGGGAAAATGAAGTAACACCTAATGATGACTTGATAATAAAGAACCCCATAGTTGATACGAAATTAAATAACCCCGTTATTAACAGTTCAATGAAGAAACTTTTTAAACGGGTTATTGATGCTAAAAGTAAGGGAAACTTTAGGTTATATAACCGGTTAGTATCCAATCTGTCGCCTAAAGAAAAGGCGAAGCTAGTTGAATTTGTGGATATTACGGAAAAAGCTGGTCACTGGCTTAAAGCAAAAGTCACAGATATGCAAGTTGATTATGGTCCAAGAGAAATTGACGATGAAGTTAATCACAATTTCGACACCACATCTACCTAAGTGTGAGGAGATTCAAATATTCTAAAAAGAAAATGCTGTTTGGAGTTAGTTGTTCTGTTCTCGTGTAGTTCCGAGAATGGAATTCGATTGGTCTTTTCCGCTAGCAGACACTAAAGAACTAGTTTTCTCCCCCCATTCTGAATTTTTTTGTTTTTTTAGGTTTTATATGAAATTAATATGTTTTCTTTTTAAGTTTTGTGTGAATTTAAAAACAAAAATTTACTTTATTTCATTAAGTTGAAAAAAAATGATTTCTAAAATTCGTCATTAAGAAAGATGGATCTACACGATGAATCAATTCCATCATTAAAAGGAAGTAAAGTCTTCCGAAAAAGAAACGCGCTTCTTGATTTAGGTCAAGAAGTTGTCGTCCAGACCAGCTGTAGGTTGACAAAAAATCTAGAAAAGTCATCACTAAAATCAGCAGGAAATCCACGGACCTCAGCATCAAACAGGGTCGCCAAGTGGTCAGATTTATCCTAACCATGAGAAGGATTTATCTCGTACAATGGGGAGGCACCGTGCAAATTAGCTTGATAAGACTAATGAATCAGATCCCCAGAAAAGGATAATCTCCTTAAAGATTAAAAATCAGCTTTTAAGACTGATAATACTCAATCCTAGAGATTGACCTTAAAGATTGAGAATTCAAACTCATGGAATTCGATGATATCTAAACTCGAGCATGAACGAGAAAATATTTTGATCAAAAATACAAACCGATTTGTTTTCTGAAAAACCATTTTCAATGCGTTCATTACCATTGAACGTAAAATCCTAAGAAATTCACCTGGAATTCATTAGGTCACCTGAACCAAATCGGGTGTCAACCGTAAGAACGGTGGTTGCATAGCATGGTCGGAGACAGGACCTTGTGCCAGACCGAAAAATTATAGCATCCGACACGTTAATAAGACCATAATCATCTGCATGTCACGGGACATTGCCTTAACAGTTTCTTGTTCATCGCTTTCCTTTACAACCGGACGGTAGTTTACCGAAAGGTAATATACGGAACAAGTAAACTGGATGTGTGCTTTCCGATACCGGGATAGCAGTGGATTACACGAACCTAAAAGTTTTAGCCAAAATATTGATCCACAAATATATTTTGCAACACCGATGATGGATCAAATCAGAAAACTTATCTAGGGTAAAAGCTAGAATAAATTTTCAAAAGATCAAATGTTTTCATAAAGATCCAATTTCCTTAATGGATCTAAATTTTTATAGTCATGTGGGACTGTAAACCATATCGTTACTACCATTGTTTATACCGCCATATCAAAATCACTGATGTACAAAGTGTGAAGAATAAAGAAGTGATTCTAGTATTTCAAGACTATATTGCTTGAGGACAAGCAACGCTCAAGTGTGGGGATATTGATAAGGCTAAAAAGGAACATATATTTCATAGCATTATCCCCCAAGAAAGACAAGATTTTAGTTGCAATTGTTCCATTTTCAAGTGATATTCGTTTATATTAAATAAGTGCGAAGACAAAAGGCAGATTCGACAAATTGAAGACAAAAAGGTCCAAAAAGCTCAAAAGTACAAGATACAATTAAAAAGGTTCAAATTATTGATGAAGAACGTCTAAAAATGACAAGAGTACAAGTTACAAAACGCAAAGTACACGATATAAAATAGTACGCAAGGACGTTCGAAAATCCGGAACCGGGACATGAGTCAACTCTCAACGCTCGACGCAACGGTGTAAAAATTACGAGTCAACTATGCACAAGAATAAAATATAATATTTAAATAATTCATAATAAGAATAATATTAAATAATAAAAAGTTGTTAATTTAGCATAGTTCAGGGGTCGTAAATGAAAATTCAATTTCATATTTTGCCTATAAAAGGCGATGATTATCGATCAATTTAAAAGCACACCTTTTTCTATCTTTTTCTTATTTATCAATATCAATTATCAATATCTATATTCTATATCTCTATCATAATGTTAACTTAATAAGATATAACAATAATCTTAATTTTAATTTTAAATTATGATAATAATAAGATTTATGATAGAGATCGTTTGAGTGTGTAAGTCGAAATTCTGTCCGTGTAACGCTACGCTATTTTTAATCATTGTAAGTTATGTTCAACCTTTTTATATTAATGTCTCGTAGCTAAGTTATTATTATGCTTATTTAAAACGAAGTAATCATGATGTTGGGCTAATTACTAAAATTGGGTAATTGGGCTTTGTACCATAATTAAGGTTTGGGCAAAAGACCGACACTTGTGGAAATTGGACTATTGACTATTAATAGATGGGGGGTATTGTCTAATTGAGTGACAACTCATTGGAGTCTGTCGAACCTATCTTCAAATTAATTATCCTAATAATTAATAATGATTATGGTTGTCCTATTTAGTGACGTTCATATGGAATCTATTATAATCATTTAATTAATTATTCGGGTTGGGTAATTGATTATTCAAACTGATCAAGTGGGTAAATTAATATTCATATCTAATCAAAACAGGGGTAGATTACATACAGTGATAACTGGTGTAATTGTTGACAGAAGTGATAACTGCGTCACAGTTTAAATCCTTAATCAGTTGGAATATTTGACTTCGGGTATAAGGGTAATTTGACGAGGATACTCGCACTTTATTTTTATGACCGATGGACTATTATGGACAAAAACCAGATAGACGTATCAAATAAACCAGGACAAAGGGCAATTAACCCATGGTAATAAATTAAAATCAACACGTCAAACATCATGATTACGGAAGTTTAAATAAGCATAATTCTTTTATTATATTTCTCATCGTATCTTTATTTACTGTCATTTTATTACTCGCAATTTTATTTACTGTCATTTTATTTATTGTCATTATTTTACGCACTTTAATTATCGTTATTTATCTTTACGCTTAAAATATAGAATCGACAAACCGGTCATTAAACGGTAAAACCCCCCTTTTATAATAATATTACTACTTATATAATTATATATATTTTGTATAAATATAGTTAAAAATATAGTAAGTATCACCAGCTCCCTGTGGAACGAACCGGACTTACTAAAAACTACACTACTCTACGATTAGGTACACTGCCTATAGTGTTGTAGCAAGGTTTAGGTATATCCCATCCGTAAATTAATAAAACTTGTGTCATATTTTGTAGTATTTTGTATTAAAAATAATACTATTTCGTACCCTCACGCTACATCATCAGCGGTCCTAACGGAGTCCAAATTAAATAAACCAACCTGTTCTGGGACCCTTGTCACAAACTGGTCACAACACAATTATAATAAAACACTAATAAAATAATTAAAATAAAAGTACTTAAGACTAAGCACAAACCCTAAGGGCAAAATAGGTAACTTACAACTAGCCCGGGTTTTAGTCTGTTACATAAAACAAGTCTAGCTTGTATCTTACACCATTCGGATAAGGGTTTCTACTCTATCTGATTTAGGGTTAAGGCTAGAATAGATAATCTCTAAACTTTAGAAATTACATAATCGCCGTAGAATGTTTCTCCGATGAAGTTATGAATCCATACTTCATCGTTTGTCATTGCTGGTACTTCTTGGTACCTATGGCACGTATGATGTTGATATCCGAGGTACAGATTGTGATGTTGAGGCATGTGATGTGGATGTGGTTGTTGGTGGTGGTAATGATCCTGTTGGTGTGGATGATGGTGGTACCGGTTATGCTGCTGGTGCTGCTGCTGGTGTTCGTAACCCTTGCACCATATTCTCCAAAGCCACTACTCGAGCACGAAGCTCGTTGACTTCTTCTATTATACCGGGATGATCGGTGGTTCGGACGATCGGATAAATAAAATTTATAATATGGGATAGTATATAATCATGATGAGATACTCTGGAAATGAGAGAGAAAATATTATTACGAATAGGTTCACCGGTAAGTGCTTCAGGTTCTTCGCCAAGAGGTGAATGTGGTGGATGGAAGGGATCACCTTCTTCTTGTCTCCAATGATTAAGTAGGCTACAAACCCATCCCCAATTCATCCAGAATAGGTGATGGCTGATTGGTTGATCCATTCCGGTTACACTTTCTTCAGAGTTCAAGTGAATATCCATATCGGAATAGCTGTCGGAATTTAAGGAATTTGAACTAGATACGGGATACATCTTGTATAATTAGAGAGATGATTTTTGATATGAAATAGATTATAGAATTTAGATTGGTACTCTTCAATGCATAATTTACATATGTATATATAATACCAAAATCCCGTAAATTACGGAGAAATTTTCGGAAGATGGCAGTCAAAGTTTACTGTAATAGATATGCCAAGATATGAATTTTGTCTATACACTATCTATGCAATCAATGCAATAAGACGCGTTTAGACTTAAGATGATAGACAGGTAATTTCTGACAAGAAATGATAAGCAAAACTTTTGACATGCAGACACAGTCGAAGTCCAGACTTACTAATGTATCCTAACAACTATCAGTTAGACACACTTATGCAAGACCTGGTTCACTAGGACCAACGCTCTGATACCAACTGTGACGACCCGTCCAAATCCATCTGGACGAACACGTCATTCATTGATTTCATTGCGAGGTATTTGACCTCTATATGATACGTTTTGTAAACATTGCATTCTTTTCAAAAGGTACACAATAAATGAATATCAATTTCTAAGGTTTTCAACGTTTGATGATTTCTACATATAGACAATCACCATAAATAATAGTTTACAATAATACATCTGTTGACAATGAAGTCAAAATAAGATACACGGTGATGATTTTGTGAATGCAAAGTTTTCTTGAATAAAGCATGTATGACTCCATGCACATAGCTTGTATCACATATAAGCAAACAGCAGAAGACTTCTAGAAACCTGAGAATAAACATGCTTAAAAGTGTCAACACAAAGGTTGGTCAGTTCATAATTTTAATGTTGCGCATAATCTGTATATAAAGGTGAATCACAACTTTTCAGTTGTTTCATACAGAAATGTTTATCAAAATATTCTATGAAATTGAGCACCCTGGTAACTAAACTTAACGTATATATATTTTATACCCTTTGTATAATCATCTTAATAATATACGCAAACCAACGTGTACGCTTCTCAAATAGCATACGTCCGTTAAAAGGCTAGCGCTCTAGCTCGGACGGGGATATCAAGCCCTATGGATCTATATACTACTACTCGCGCCCACCAGTTCTTATAACTGGCAGTTACTAGTTACCAAAGCTAAGGGATTTTCAGTTCAAACTCAGTGTAGAATTTAGTATGTACTTGTATCCATTGCGTTTAAAATAAGGTGCACGTATTCTCAGCCCAAAAATATATATTGCAAAAGCAATTAAAAAGGGAGCAAATAAAACTCACTTTAGCAGCACATAAGGTCATTCATCAAAAAGTGACTGTAACTCGGAATGCAAGATTAACCGTAGATCTCAACCTAGAGAACATATGTTGGTCAATACATGTCTAATAAACTAGGTTGGGTTATAGTGTATAACAATCCTAATTCTCGAGATCGACATACAAAAGTTATCAAAAGTCATTTCAAAAAGTCAATTTTGACAATTGTTCAACAAAACGAGACGTGCCTTATATAAGGATTCATTTACTTGGCTAGTAGTATTTTATCAATCTCATAAACAGGTTGTTTAAATATTAATTGCAGATTCAAAAGCAATTCCAATTAACGTCAATTATAATTCAGTTGACCATATCTTTTGATTCGTTCATCGAAATTACGCGATTTCTAAATGAAAAGTTATTGATTTTTCGTCAGCTTTCCGAAAACATGTATATCATATACCTTTTACCAGTAATATATGTATTTAATTCGTGATTCATTATAAACTATTTAACGACGAAATTTAGCATACAAGCATGTATAAATATATACTCGAGCACTAGACATGTATACACTATTAATATATAAAAGATAAGATATGAATGCTCACGTATCAATATTGAGATTCAATATTGCAGGAAAGTACGTAGACGCAGCAGAGATGATAAATACTAGGTTTGACTTGCGAACAATACCCATGAACATTACCCATAACCTCTATAGCTATAACCCATAATTTCCTTAGTTCTATCCCGTTTGAAGCTTGTTTTGAAAGTGACACGCTCATGACCTCGTCGTAATATTTTATGTATAATATTACTAAAAATATTAAGATTAATAATAATAATAATCTTAATATAATAATAATAATAATAATAATAATAATAATAATAATAATTGTAATAAATAAATACTTACGGAGTAATATATGTGTAAAAAAACTCGAGCAGAAACCTGGTATTTATAGGCATAATTCCTGATTCTGATGCCCATGCGAGTGCATGGGATTTTAGTGCAAATCTCATGCACTTGCATGAGCTCATGCACTCGCATGGGTTTTATGCCTATTTCCCGTGCGATCGCATGGCCGTCAGATCCAGCTCACATATTTTTTGTTTTCTTGTTTATCGACATAATTAAATATAATATATATAATTTAAATAATTAATTATATATTATATTAAATTCATGTGCATAGTTGAATTGTAATTTTCATTCCGATGACTCGTACGTTGTCACTCGACTTATGTCCCGGTTTCGGTTTCTCGAACGCATTTTCGTACGCAAACTCGCAATTTACGTTTTGTGACTCGTACCTTTGTCAAAATATAGTCTTAAAATATCAATAAACTATATCATTCAAAGTGTATCTTAAACTTTCGAGTGTTTTGATCATTTACTTCTATAAATCATTGTCTCTCTATTTGTTGATATATATATATAATAACAAATCGTTTTATGACCAAGTTAATATATATTTTCAACATTCATAAACACGTTTTAAATATACGACGCAAGTTATTCATATAATTAATATTCCAACTTATCATATATATTCAAATAAATATTTAAACCAATAAGTTTAATGTACGGTATTAAACAATTAATACATTGTTACGTTTTCAAGTTATAGTATATATATATGTATCTATATACATATAATTGTTCGCGAATCGTCGAGAACAACCGAAAAGGTATTTGAATAGTTCAAAAATTTTGAGATTCAGTTTTACAGACTTTGCTTATCGTGTCGGAAATGTTAATCATACAAAGATTAAGTTTAAATTTGGTCAGAAATTTCCGGGTCATCACAGTACCTACCCGTTAAAGAAATTTCGTCCCGAAATTTGAGTGAGGTCGTCATGACTAACAATAAAAATGTTTTCATGCCGTATATGTGTTGATAAATAGAGTTTTATCACCGTTAAATAATATGGATAAAATAATCCGATTATTCGAAGCGTATGAGAGAAGTTATCGTAAAAGAGTGAAATGAAGAATAGAGATTCGTCTTAACTCTTGACGTATTAACGATTGATTTCCGTAATTTAAGGAATAGAAAATCTTCATAATCTAAATAAGATTTGATTCTTCGGAATTTAAGAAAATTAAGATTTCTTTTGATTAAATGCGTAATTTGCCTCGAATGCTATGTTTGATATTTCGCTATAAATTTACCTCTTCCGTTTCATTATTTTCATCACTCTTACATCTTCTTCCTCATTTCCTATTTTCAAAAGATTGTAAAAAATGCTTCATCCAGTTCTGATTCTTGATATACTCCTAACTTTCATATATGTCATTCTTCTTTTTCATCTACCACCGGAGGAAGTTATTTTCTTCTACCATTACCTTGGGGTTATAGTGTTTTTCATTCTCCCGTGTCTTTATATTGCTATACGCATTAATATACACGGTTTGTAATTTCGAGTTTGTTATCGGGCTTTATATCTCCCCTTATATTTCAATGTCCCTACTTCTGTCTTCTATAATCATTGTCATTCACATTTAATACTCCCTCCTATTTCCTACGATTTATACTCCAATTTCTATTTCGGAGCTTTGTCCCTTCGTTTCTTCTTCTTGCGATTAGGCATCTCTTGTAATGGTCCAGAATTCGATGCTCTAGTTTTTATGACATAGAATTTTCTATTTCTTCTCTAAAATTTCAAAACGGAAAATTATTTTAAGTGGTTAAATTGATAGACATCCAAAATTTTCTGGTTCGTAGTAATAGTTGGATTTGTTAGTGGCGAGTTGTGGTCTTTCGATTTAAAGGGTCCTGGCTACCTGCTGCATCTATTGGCTATTCGAAACGTGGGCAAAATCAGAAAAGTCTATTAATTTGATAATTTATATAATTTTTTTTATATTTATAACTAATAGGATATTCAGTGAATGCACCGAGCAAAACGTTCACCACCTTTCATACGTTCACCACCTGTAACTCGAACAAGACATCTAGCCAATATTGTCGTCGTTGATTTTTCTTTAGAATCATCATCTAGTCAACCAAGTACTCTAATTCAAATTTCTGATAATCCATTTTTTGAACCCGACCTCACAATTGAGAATCCAGAGGATATTCGACAATTCAGAGATCCTGAACCACTAATCATTCCTCCTGTACCACAAATCACTCATCCAGAGATTGTCAAGGAAGAAACCATTAAGTCAGAATCCTCTAGTGATTCAGATTCAACAAATTCAATCATGAAAAATCTGGAACCTCTAAGTATGGAAGATCGAATGAGAGCCACACGCACTGGCCAAGGTCACACCATTATTAAACCAGACATTAATGCGCCAGATTATGAAATCAAAGGACAAATCCTACACATGGTAACTAATCAATCCCAATTTAGTGGTGCGCCAAAGGAAGATCCAAACGAACATCTTCGAACCTTTAATAGGATTTGTACTCTATTTAAAATCAGAGAAGTTGAGGATGAACAGATATATCTCATGTTATTTCCCTGGACTTTAAAGGGAGAAGCCAAAGATTGGTTAGAATCGTTACCTGAAGGGGCGATTGATACATGGGATGTCTTAGTTGAAAATTTTCTTAAACAATTCTTTTCGGCATCTAAAGCCGTGAGATTTCAAGGAGAAATTGTTATGTTCACGCAGAAGCCAAATGAAACTCTATATGAGGCATGGACAAGATTTGGAAAGTTGTTAAGAGGATGTCCGCAACATGGTTTAGACACTTATAAAATAGTACAAATATTCTACCAAGGATGCGACATTACTACACGAAAAGACATCGACATAGCAGCTGGTGGTTCCATTATGAAGAAAACCGCAACTGAAGCTTATAAAATTATTGATAACACAGCCTCCCACTCACATGAGTGGCATCAGGAAAAAGATATTTTTCGTTCATCTAAAGCGGCTAGAGCCGATTCTAGCCATGACTTTGATTCCGTTTCAGCAAAAATAGATGCTTTCGTCAGACGAATGGAAAAGATGACTAAAGATATTCACGCAATACGAATCAGTTGTGAGCAATGCAGTGGACCACACTTAACGAAAGATTATCACATTGAGCAAACCATGGAACAACGAGAGAATGTTTCCTACATGAACCAAAGTCCGGGAAATAATTATCAAAATAATTATCAACTGCTAAGGCCAAACTTTAATCGAAATCAAAACATTCTTTACAATCCAAATGAACCCAACAATAACTCGTACAACCAACAAGGTCCGAATAACCAAACAACTCAAAACAACACTTTCAATCAACAAAGACCTAGCTTGTATAAACCACCACAACAAACCGAAGAGAAAAAGCCAAATCTGGAAGAAATGATGGCAAAGCTAATGGAATCTCAAACACAATTTATTACATCTCAAACCCAAACAAATGAGAGGTTTGATCAGTCATTAAGAACTCAACAAGCTTCCATTTTAAATCTAGAAAAACACGTAGGTACTCTTGCTAGCTTGATGAGTAAGAGGGAACAAGGAAAGCTACTGAGTGATACTGAAGTAAATCCTCAGAATGAGAATGTTAATATGGTGTCAACAAATTCTGAAAAACCAGCTCCAGAAGATGGGAAGGTTTTAGATGTAAGTAACGATGAAGAAGTTACACCACCACCACCACCCGAGTATGTAAAGCCAATGGTGGCACCCTACAGACCACCCATCCCGTTTCCAAGAAAAGGAGTTGAGTATGAGAAAGTAATAGGTAATAAAGTTTGTGATACCTCTGGAAAGAAGAAGAAGAATAAGAAAGTGCAAGAAACAAAAACCGTAAAAGTAAACCCGGTAAAGACAGTTCCACCGAAACCTCCACCCAGGTTGGATGATCCGGGTGAATTTATTGTTCCTTGTCTACTTAGTGATTGTGTCATGTATGATGCACTAGCAGATTTAGGTGCAAGTGTGAGTGTTATGCCTCTTTCATTATATAAGAGATTAGGTGTAGGTGAGTTAAGTCCAACGAAAATGAGTGTTCGACTCTTTGATCAAACCATTAAGCACCCAGTTGGAATTGCTGACAACCTACCCATTCAAGTAGGTAATTTAACCTTTCTAGTCGAATTTATTGTCATTGACATAGAAGAGGACTCAAACATTCCTCTAATTTTTGGTCGACCATTCTTAGCGTCCACCGGGGCGTTATTTGATGTAAGAGAGGGTAGAATGACACTTAGTAATGATGAAAAATCGATCACCTTTGTGAGTCGAAAGTCTAAATCTCCACCAACCAAAACCGTTGAACCAACAAAAATGATTGGTAAGAAGCATATTGTTTTACCAACTCCAACGGTAGTGCTTAACAATAATAAAACGCCTAAGTGTTGGGAAAATGAAGTAACACCTAATGATGACCTGATAACAAAGAACCCCGTTGTTGATACGAAATTAAATGATCCCGTTATTAACAGTTCAATGAAGAAACTTATTAGACGGATTCGCGATGCTAGAACCAATGGGAACTTTAAGTTGTGTAACCGGTTAGTATCCAATCTATCGCCTAAAGAAAAGGCGAAACTAGTTGAATTTGTGGATATTACAAAGGAATCCGACCAATGGCTTAAAGCAAAAGTCACAGATATGCAAGTTGATTATGGTCCAAGAGAAATTGACAATGAAGTTAACCACAATTTTGACACCGCAGTTACCTAAGTGTGGGGAGATTCAAATGTTTTAAGAAAAAAAATTGTTGTCTAGAGTTAGTTGTTCTGTTCTCGTGTAGTTCCGAGAATGGAATCCGATTGGTCTTTTCCACTAGCAGACACTAAAGAACTAGTTTTCTCCCCCATTCTGAATTTTTGTTTTGTAGGTTTTGTATGAAATTAATTTGCATTTTTAAATTTAATTTTTGTGTGATTTAAAAAACAAAAATTACTTTATTTCATTAAGTTTAAAAAATGATTTCTAAAATTCATCGTAAGTTGAAGACTAGGTCATGGAACCGAAATTGCTTTACCCGGGGGCGGGGCGAAAAATTTTGTTATCATTATTTTTAATATTATTGATCTAAAGTATCCTAAAAAAATTAAAAAATCCAAAAATCTTTGCTTTTAAAACAATCGCTTTAAAAACGACAAATTTTAAATTTTGTCGAGGGACGGACTAGGTAAACATACCGAAACTACCTAAAGTAAAAGGAAACAAAATTTTAAAAAAATTATTCATTTAAATTATTTTAATAAATAAAGGTTTTATTATATATATATATATATATATATATATATATATATATATATATATATATATATATATATATATATATATATATATATATATATATATATATATATATATATATATATATATATATATATATATATATATATATTATATGTTTGTAGTTTATCTTATGTACAAAACAGGGTAAAACAACGCATTTTCAAAGACTGACATTAAAGTTCAGCAAAAGCTACTAATTTTAACGACATGACATAAAATATCAAATGTGATATAAAACAATATGTTTGCAAACTCGGAATTTTTAATCATTTTTCTACACTAATCACCCTCATGAATTTAAATTTTTACTGATTTCTTGCAAATGAGGGCATTGCATGATCTCAAGTGTGGGGAAGGGTTATAAATTCTGTCGGGTTTACACTTAGTTTAATTGCCAAATTTTGTGAAAATTTGAAAATTTTTCAACTAAATGAATTCAAAATCATGTTTATACATATTTATGAACGATAAAACTAGGTGTTAATGCCGAAATTATTGTTACCTCGGAGAGAACATAAATGGAGAAACAACCCAAAACGTTAGAATTCATTTAAAATGGAATAGAGGAGAATAAAAAGGCAAAGAAAAAAAATAAATAAAAGCTAAGTGTGGGAAGAATTTACCAAGTTATTTAAAACATATATCACATATGTTTGTACAAGATTATTACAGGTACTTTTATTTTGGACGATTTTAATCAGTTTTACCTAATTTACTGTAATACATTTGAAAGAAAGATGAATCTGCACGATGAATCAATTCCATCATTAAAAGGAAGTAAAGTCTTCCAAAAAAGACACGCGCTTCTTGATTTAGGTCAGGAAGTTGTCATCCAGACCAGCTGTAGGTTGACGAAAAATCTAGAAAAGTCATCTATAAAATCAGCAGGAAATCCACGGACCTCGGCATCAAACAGGGTCGCCAAGTGGTCAGACTTATCCTAACCATGAGAGGATCTGTCTCGTAAAATGGGGAGGGCGCCGTGCAAATTAGCTTGATAAAACTAATGAATCAGACCCCCAGAAAGGATAATCTCCTTAAAGATTAAAAATCAACTTTTAAGCCTGATATTACTCAATCCTTGAGATTGACCTTAAAGATTGAGAATTACAAACTCATGGAATTCGATGATATCTAAACTCGAGCTTGAACGAGAAAATATTTTGATCAAATTAAAACCGATTTGTTTTCTGAAAACCTATTTTCAATGCGTTCATTACCATTGAACGTAAAATCCTAAGAATTCACCGAAATTCATTAGGTCACCTGAACCAAATCGGGTGTCAACAGTAAGAATGGTGGTTGCATAGCATGGTCGAAGACAGGACCTTGTGCCAGACCAAAAAACTATAGGGTGATCTTTACTATTGCTCCTACAAAGGATAGTAATTGCATCCGACATGATATAGACCATAATCAAAAGCATGTCACGGGACATTGCCTTAACAGTTGCTTGTTCAACGCTTTCCTTTACAACCGGACGGTAGTTTACCGAAAGGTAATATACGGAGCAAGTATACTTTTAACGCCATTTAAATGATATAAAAAATTTCTTTTTTTTTTTTTATAAAACAAGTGTCCGCCCAGACCAAGTGTTATGCCGCGGCGCGGCGAGCCTTGGTCGCGGCGCGACATTACAAAATAAATCATCCCTTCTTAGCAGCCCTTCTGTAATCAAAATCTTTGATATGTCGCGGTGCGACATATGGGGTCGCGGCGCGACCTTTCACGGTTGCTGGTACTGTTCTGCAACTTGATACAAAAATCACATTTTCACCATTTCTTCCTTACCCAACACAATTAAAAAACATAAATCATAAACAAACTTCGTTAAACCAATTTCTTACATCGTTAAACATTACGAAGATCCTTTAATAAAGAAAAACGTGTTTGCACAATTTCAAATACATCATTTGGTCCCAAAGCTTAAAAGAAACATAATCATCAAACACAAAAGTCTTAGCGTTGATAAGAAGTATCATTTGAGCTAGATTCAAAATAGGGACTTGCATTACCACTTACTACAATGCCAATGCTCCACTATCCTCAAATGGGTTCCTTACCTTCGCGATGACCTTTCGTTCCTATAAAACATAAAACAACACGGGGGTAAGCTTTTACGCTTAGTGAGTTATAGGCGAATAATAAAGCATACAAAGTTGGGCATAATCATTACATTACTTTGTCTTTCTAACCAAATGGTTGCTTACTTACTTTCGGATCCGACCCATCACTTACCATAGACATAACTTACTAGGCCAACCCTACTAATTATGTCTAAGCTAAACACAACCATAGACATACTCTTATGCCTAAGCTACTTTAATAACATTTCATTCATGCATATGTACATAGACACCCAAGTGTCTAAGCTAAGTCATACCATAGACAAGATTACTAAGTAAGCTTAATAATCTTGCCTAAGCTAATCATCATCCATAGATACAATTATTAGGCGAACCTAATAATTCTATCTAAGCTATCCAACTAGTGCACTTAGTCGTTGCTCTCTTGCACGGATGCAATCCGAGAACACTAAGCCACTCTTGACCCGCCCAATTTACCCCCTATAAACTCACCTTGATTAAATGAGGTTCCTTGGTCACTTGAAGCTCCTTTGCCTTGATTAGCACCTATACATGAGCTAATCTCATTAATATCATAACTCAACAAAATTACAACTTTTAAAAGCTTTCAACACTTTTATACACTTACACATTGACTTAATCCCCTTTTTACTCCAACATTCACATGAACACTTACATACATAGCATTTTAACTTATCTTTTCTAATATAACCCCATTATCATGCCAACATCATTTCCTTAATTACACAATTCTCTAGTTCATCTCTTACAATCATGACTTGCAATTCTTTCAAGTATCTCATTAAACATCAAATGTGCATAAAACCCATTTCTACTGCTAGCAATCCTAAATCATCATTTATCCAAATTTCATTACTTACAACAATAACAACAATTCACATATAAACTTTCTTCTTTACAATTTTTAACTAAATCACATAAACATTTCATTGAGACATTTCATCAAACACCTAGTGTGCATGACATGATTCTAAGCTAAATTAGCATCAATTCCATCTTATTCACTACATGCACTCAATTAGCAAGTTCATACATAAACTTACTTCCAATATCAATAACAAATTCGTTTTTAGTCATACAAGCGTGCACCATTTCAACATACTACAACTTTAAAGCTTGAGATTCATCACAAACACCCAATTTTAGTAATACTTAGACATAAAAGTTCATACCTTGTCTCTAAGGATTCAAGAACCCTAATTGTGCACAAGGGAGAAGAAATTGGAGAATTAAAACTTGTTAGGATGATTAGAGTACACTAGATTTCACAAATTTCTAATTGTATATGCTCAATCTCTTCAATTGAAGATTTCCTCTTCTTCCTCTTGTTTGGGTCGACACACACAAGCACACACACACTGTTTTTTTTTTTTTTTTTTGCAACTGATACAAAAATTCTGCATTTTACATCTTTTATTAAAATAACTTTGTCTTATTTGCACTTTCTACCCTCCCCACAAAAACTCTAATATGGGAGGTCCTTAATTCTAACTTTGCATCTCTAGTCCCTTCCAACTTAACTAAAAAAACATTAACTATTGTCCATTTATTTATACTAAATCATACCATCCATATATATAATAATTAAATTACATAAAATAATACCTTAATTAATTGGGATGTTACAACTCTCCCCCCGTTGGATTGTTCGCGTCCTCGCGAACCATTCTTGATGCAATGATGGATAATACTTCATAAGCCATTCTTCGGGTTCCCACGTACATTCGGAGCCCTTTCTAAATTGCCATAACACTTTCAATAACAAAACCGACTTATTCCTTAATTGCTTAACCTTTTGATCCAAAATCTTTATTGGCTCCTCCGCATACCGTAACTTATCATCCACTTCAATCTCATTTAATGGAACATATGTTGATTCATCCGCCAAATACTTTCTCAATTGTGACACGTGAAACGTGTCATGTATATTACTCAATTCATTGGGCAAGGCCAAACGATAAGCTACCTTTCCGACTCTCGCCACTATTTCAAATGGTCCCACAAATCTTGGACCCAATTTTGCCCTTTTTCTAAAACGAATAATACCCTTCCACGGAGAAACTTTAAGCATTACCTTATCACCCACTTGAAATTCTATCGGCTTCCTTCTTTTATCCACATATGACTTTTGTCGATCTTGTGCCGCCTTCATTCTTTCACGAATTTGATCTATCATTTCGGTTGTTTGTTGTACTACTTCCGTGCTTCCTAATTCCCTTTGACCCACTTCACCCCAACATATTGTGGTTCTACACCTCCTTCCATACAACATCTCATAAGGCGCCATTCCGATGGTAGAATGATAACTATTATTGTACGAAAATTCAACTAAAGGTAGGTGAGTATCCCAACTACCACCAAAATCAATGACACACGCCCTTAACATATCCTCAAGAGTTTGGATAGTTCGCTCACTTTGACCATCCGTTTGTGGGTGAAATGCGGTACTCACATGCAACTTGGTGCCCATCTCTTCTTGAAACTTTCTCCAATATCGTGAGGTGAATCGGGTGTCACGGTCCGAAACAATGGAAACCGGCACTCCATGCCTTGCAACAACCTCCTTCATATATAATTTAGACATTGCTTCCGACGATGAAGCTTCTCTTATTGCCAAAAATAGCGCGCTCTTAGTTAATCTATCAACAATAACCCAAATGGCGTCGTGTTGTCGAGGGGTCTTAGGCAACTTAGTCACTAAATCCATTGTAATGTGTTCCCATTTCCAAACCGGTACTTCTAATGGTTGTAACTTACCGTATGGAATTTGATGATCGGCTTTCACTTGAAGGAAAGTAAGACATTTATGCACGTACTTTACTATATCTCTCTTCATTCCAGGCCACCAATAGTCTTTCCTTAGATCCCTATACATTTTTGTAGCTCCGGGGTGAATCGAATACTTAGATTTGTGAGCCAAATCAAGGAGCTCACTTCTAACACCACTTTGTAAAGGTACCCAAATCCTTCCATATCTAAGCCTTAGATCACGGGAATCTACCATAAAATCATTAACTTGCCCTTTGATCCTTTCTTTCCTCACGTTTTTGGGTTTTAATGCTTCATCTTGTGCAACTCGGATACTATCGAATATTTGTGGTGATATTACCATGACCAAACTCGTTATCTTAATCGGTTGATGGCTCGTCTTTCTACTAAGAGCATCCGCCACCACATTAGCCTTCCCGGGGTGATATAAAATTTCACAATCATAATCTTTCACCAAGTCGAGCCCTCTTCTTTGCCTATCATTCAAATCTCTTTGATCGAACAAATACTTTAAGTTCTTATGATCGGTATAAATAGAGAACTTAACATCATAAACATAATGACGCCATATTTTCAAAGAAAAAACCACGTCCGTTAATTCTAAATCATGTGTGGGATAGCGTTTTTCATGTACCTTCAATTGTCGGGAAGCATAAGCTATGACTTTCCAATTTTGCATTAACACACACCCCAAACCTTTCTTAGAAGCATCGCAATAAACCGTCATATTCTCATTTTCTTCCGGTAAAACTAGTATATGAGCTTGAACAAGTTTCTCCTTAAGGAGTTGAAATGCTTGTTCTTGCTTTTCTTCCCATCTCCATGGCACATTCTTACGGGTCAACTTTGTGAGTGGGGTGGCAATTCTAGAAATCTTGTATAAACCGTCGATAATACCCCGCTAAACCTAGAAAACTCCTAACTTCGGTGGGATTCATAGGCGTTTCCCATCTCATTATCGCTTCAATCTTTGTCGGATCAACACAAATACCCTTCTTATTAATGACATGTCCTAAAAATTGAACTTCACGAAGCCAAAACTCGCATTTAGAGAACTTAGCGAACAACTTTTCTTTCCTTAAAGTTTCTAATCCTTGTCTTAAATGCACCGCATGCTCTTCTTCCCCTTTTGAATACACCAAAATATCGTCAATGAATACAATCACAAACTTATCGAGCATCGGTTGACAAACCCTATTTATCAAATCCATAAACGTGGCCGAAGCATTAGTTAACCCAAAAGGCATAACCACGAATTCATAATGACCATACCTCGTGCGAAAAGCCATTTTAGGGATATCTTCTTCCTTCACCATTAATTGATGATAACCCGACCTTAGATCTATCTTTGAAAAGAAACATGTACCTTGTAATTGATCAAACAAATCATCTATCCTCGGCAATGGATATCTATTCTTAATAGTGACCTTATTCAATTCACGATAATCTATACACATTCTCATTGTTCCATCCTTCTTTTTCACAAACAAAACCGGAGCTCCCCAAGGTGAACTACTAGGACGTATAAAACCTTTATCTATCAAATCTTGTAGTTGAGTCATTATTTCCCTCATTTCCGACGGAGCTAGTCGATAAGGTACTTTGGCAATTGGCGTGGCTCCGGGAATCAACTCTATTCGAAATTCTACCTCTCGTTCGGGAGGAACACCGGACAACTCATTCGGAAACACATCCGGAAACTCATTAACTATCGGTACATCACTTAATTCAACAACCTTCTTCGAATCATCTACCACGTGTGCCAAAAACGCACAATACCCATGAGACAAAAATCTTTTAGCTCTAGTATACGTGCATATAGGGATAGCACGTCTAGCCCGTTCCCCATAAATCCAAATAACTTTCCCACTTGGTGATTGAACTAATACAATTTTCTTACGACACAAAATTATTCCTTCATTGTCATCTAGCCAATCCATACCCACAATTACTTGAAATTCTCCCATATGCATGGGTATTAAATCTATAACAAACTTCTCATCATCCAAAATAATTTCACATCCCTTAATGATACTATACACCATAACGATTTTATTATCCGCTATCTCAACCTCTAAAGGATGCTCTAACATACTTGGGGTCATGGTAAAATGTTTACAAAAAGAGTAAGAAACAAACGACCGCGTAGCACAGGAATCAAACAAAACATGCGCAAGTAAAGAGTTTACAATAAAGGTACCTGACACCACATTTTGGGACTCCTTCACTTCGAGTGCGGTAATCTGATGAGCTCGGGCTCTTGGTCGGCTATCACTAGTCTTTGGTTCCGTTTTAACCTCCTTCTTAACACTACCACTCGCCAAATCTTTCTTATACTCTGGACATCCGGCTTGAAAATGACCCTTTTCAAAACAATAGTAACACTGTTTTCCCTTCTTAGGACATTCGGCGGCTCTATGACCCGGCTTCCCACAAGAATAACAATCGGTAGTACCTGCTTTACACTCGCCCGTATGATTCTTACCACACCTATTACACGTCTTCACTTCTTTACCACCACTCTTCCCCGTCATGAAACCCCCTTTTGATTTGTGTGGGGACTCAGAATTAAACTCAGTCACTGATTTACTCCCATGCTCTATATTCATGAATTCGGACTTTAACCTACTAACCTCGGCAGGTGGAGCGAATTGATCCATAAACATTTCACGAAACTTTTCCCATGAAAAAATTGTTGCCACCTCCCGCCCATGTGACTTAACTATGAAATTCCACCATTCATAACCACTTCCTTTCATTTGGTGAGCCGCGTAGATTACTTTTAAGTGCTCGGGACATTCACACAACATGAATATTTCTTCTAACTCATCTATCCACCTTTGACTAACAATCGGATCAACTTTACCGTGAAACTCCGGTGGATGACAATTAGCAAAATTCTTGTACTCAAAGCGCTCATCTTTCTTTCTCGGGGCTTCTACTTCCTCTTGTCTTACCCCACTTCCCCCTTCCCCTCTTAATGTAGGATTATTGGTCATAAGAGTCTTTAAATTTTCATCCAATTGATCATTAATCAATGTCTTTATCTTCTCTAGAAGGGTTGGGGTGTATCGTATCAAAGCTTGTCCTATTTGTCCCGAAATATCATTTGCCATAGTAACCTCATCGGATTCAGAGTGTGAGCCTTCTATAGACTCCATTGACGGGGTGTGGACATACTCATCGTCCTCATCATTACCTCTATTTGGGGATACGATAGCCATTCTGAAACAAGACATCCAACTCATTAGTTCAATTACATGCATCATCAATTTATCATAACAAAGAAACCGAAAGAATTCCTAACTCATTACACCATGACCATAGTAGACGTTCATGCGTACTAAAATGAAGTAATGGCAATGGCCGGTCGTTATTACACCATCTTATTAAGCACTTAATCCATTATGACCCATGGTTAATGAGTATTAAACTCTTTGTTTAAATCAACCACGATCTTAGTATCACACTACAAGTCTCGTCAACAACTCTATCCTATGGAGCATGGCACAATCATTCAACCTTAACTATCATGCAAGTCCTAAAACCGCTTATCCTTTAACAACAATGGTTTAATCCTAGATAATCCTTATAGTGGGTTATCCAAGTCCCTTAAACCATAGCTCTGATACCAACTTTTAATGCCATTTAAATGATAAATTTTTATTTTTTTATATAAAACAAGTGTCCGCCCAGACCAAGTGTTATGCCGCGTCGCGGTGAGCCTTGGTCGCGGCGCGACATTACAAAAGAAATCATCCCCTCTTAGCAGCCCTTCTGTAATCAAAATCTTTGATATGTCGCAGCGCGACATATGGGGTCGCGGCGCGACCTTTCACGGTTGCTGGTACTGTTCTGCAACTTGATACAAAAATCACATTTTCACCATTTCTTCCCTACCCAACACAATTAAACAACATAAATCATAAACAAACTTAGTTAAACCAATTTCTTACATCGTTAAACATTACGAAGATCCTTTAATCAAGAAAAACGTGTTTACACAATTTCAAATACATCATTTGGTCCCAAAGCTTAAAAGAAACGTAATCATCAAACACAAAAGACTTAGCGTTGATAAGCGGTATCATTTGAGCTAGATTCAAAATAGGGACTTGCACTACCACTTACTACAATGCCAGTGCTCCACTATCCTCAAATGGGTTCCTTACCTTCGCGATGACCTTTCGTTCCTATAAAACATAAAACAACACGGGGGTAAGCTTTTACACTTAGTGAGTTATAGGCGAATAATAAAGCATACAAAGTTGGGCATAATCATTACATTACTTTGTCTTTCCAACCAAATGGTTGCTTACTTACTTTCGGATCCGACCCATCACTTACCATAGACATAACTTACTAGGCCAACCCTAGTAATTATGTCTAAGCTAAACACAACCATAGATATACTCTTATGCCTAAGCTACTTTAATCACATTTCATTCATGCATATGTACATAGACACCCAAGTGTCTAAGCTAAGCCATACCATAGACAAGATTACTAAGTAAGCTTAATAATCTTGCCTAAGCTAATCATCATCCATAGATAAAATTATTAGGCGAACCTAATAATTCTATCTAAGCTATCCAACTAGTGCACTTAGTCGTTGCTCTCTTACACGGATGCAATCCGAGAACACTAAGCCACTCTTGACCCGCCCAATTTACCCCCTTTCAAGTATCTCATTAAACATCAAATGTGCATAAAACCCATTTCTACTGCTAGCAATCCTAAATCATCATTTATCCAAATTTCATTACTTACAACAATAACAACAATTCACATATAAACTTTCTTCTTTACAATTTTTAACTAAATCACATAAACATTTCATTGAGACATTTCATCAAACACCTAGTGTGCATGACATGATTCTAAGCTAAATTAGCATCAATTCCATCTTATTCACTACATGCACTCAATTAGCAAGTTCATACATAAACTTACTTCCAATATCAATAACAAATTCGTTTTTAGTCATACAAGCGTGCACCATTTCAACATACTACAACTTTAAAGCTTGAGATTCATCACAAACACCCAATTTTAGTAATACTTAGACATAAAAGTTCATACCTTGTCTCTAAGGATTCAAGAACCCTAATTGTGCACAAGGGAGAAGAAATTGGAGAATTAAAACTTGTTAGGATGATTAGAGTACACTAGATTTCACAAATTTCCAATTACACGTGCTCAATTTCTTCAATTGAAGATTTACTCTTCTTCCTCTTGTTTGGGTCGACACACACAAGCGCACACACACACTGAGTTTTTTTTTTTTTTTTTTTTTTTTTTTTTTTTTGTAACTGATACAAAAATTCTGCATTTTACATCTTTTATTAAAATAACTTTGTCTTATTTGCACTTTCTACCCTCCCCACCAAAACTCTAATATGGGAGGTCCTTAATTCTAACTTTGCATCTCTAGTCCCTTCTAACTTAACTAAAAAAAATTAACTATTGTCCATTTATTTATACTAAATCATACCATCCATATATATAATAGTTAAATTACATAAAATAATACCTTAATTAATTGGGATGTTACAATACTGGATGTGTTGCTTTCCTAATACAAGGTTAGAAAGTGGGTGACACAAAACCATAAGTTTTGAGCTAAAATTTTCAAATCTGAAACCCACAAAAACATTTTGCAAACACCGGTGAAGGGTTATTCTGGAAAACTTATCTAGGGTAAAAGCTAGATTGAACTTTCAAAAGATCAAATGTTTTCATAAAGATCCAATTTCCGAAAGGATCTAAATTTTTATAGTCATGTGGGACTGAAAACCACATCGTTACTACCATTGTTCATACCGCCGTATTGAAATCACTGATGTACAAAGTATGAAGAATAAAGAAGTGATTCTAGTAAAGTTTTATTCAAGATCTATATTGCTTGAGGACAAGCAACACTCAAGTGTGGGAATATTTGATAATGCTAAAAACGAACATATATTTCATAGCATTATCCTTCAAGAAAGACAAGCTTTTGGTTGCAATTGTTCTATTTACAGGTGATATTCGTTTAAATAATAAAAGGTGAAGACAAAAGACAGAATCGACGATTTAAAGACGCAAATGACCAAAATGTTAAAAAGTACAAGATACAATTTAAGTGATTCAATTTATTGATGAAGAACGACTAAAATGACAAGAGTACAAGCCGCAAAACGCAAAGTACAAGATATTAAATCATACGAAAAGACGTTCGAAAATCCGGAACCGGGACATGAACCAACAATCAACGCGCTACGCAAAGGACCTAAAATTACAAATTAATTATGCATATAAATATAATATAATATATAATTAATTCTATAAAATTCTATATATATATATATATTATATTTATATATTAAAAACCGTCGGCAAGCTAGGATCCAAATTGTGTGAGCTGGAAATCAAACCTTCGCACTCGCGGAGCTGTGAAGCATAAAAGCTCCGCACTCGCGGAGCTGTACAGTGAAACGTAGGCCTATAAAAGGCCACGAATTCTGCTCGATGAAGATCATCTTTTTCTTTTCTGTTTCTCTGATTCTCAATATATATATATTTATATTTATTATAATTATAATTTTAATTAAAGTTAATAATAATGAGGTTATTGTAAGAAATGTTTTACGGGTTTTAAGTTAAAACTTTGTTCGTGTAACGCTAAGCGATTAATCACCACTGTAAGTTATGTTCTTCCTTTTTAAATTAATGTCTCGTAACTAAGTTATTATTATGCTTATTTGAGCTAAAGTAATCGTGATGTTGGGCTCAAATATTAAGACGGGGTTATTGGATTTTGTACCATAATTAGGGTTTGGATAAAAGACCGACACTTGTGAACATTGCACTATTAACTATTAATAGGTGGGGGGTATTGTCTAATTGAATGACAATTCATTAGAACCTGTCGAACCTATCTTCAAATTAGTTAATCTAATAATTATTAAAATGATTACGAATGTCATATTTAGTGACGTTTATACCACATCATTTACAATCATTTAATTAATCAATTGGATTGGGTAATTGATTATTCATTATGGCCAAAGTGAATAAATTAATGTATCATGGACTAATTAAAACAGGGGTGGATTACATACAAGGATACTTGGTGTAATTGTTAATAAAGTATTAAAACCTTGGATTGCACACAGTCGATAACCTGGTATAATCATTAATAACGTATTAAAACCTTATTACAGTTTAAGTCCCTAATTAGTTAGAATATTTGACTTCGGGTATAAGAATAATTTGACGAGGACACTCGAACTTTATATTTATGACTGATGGACTGTTATGGACAAAAATCAGATGGACATATCGAATAATCCAGGACAAAGGATAATTAACCCATGGTAATAAATTAAAATCAACACGTCGAACATCATGATTATGGAAGTTTAAATAAGCATAATTCCTTTATTTTATATCTCATCATACTTTTATTTACTATCATTTTATTTATTGCACTTTTAATTATTGCGCTCTTAATTATCACACTTTAATTTATCGTTATTTACTTTACACTTTAAATTAAGTTTTATTTATATTTAATATTTTACATTAGGTTTTAATTGTGACTTAAGACATAAAATTGACAAACCGGTCAGTAAACGGTAAAAACCCCCTTTTATAATAATAATAATAATAATACTACTTATATATATATTTATACAAATATAGTTTAAAATATATATAGCGTTAAACTCAGCTAGCTCCCTGTGGAACGAACCGGACTTACTAAAAACTATACTACTCTACGATTAGGTACACTGCTTATAAGTGTTGTAGCAAGGTTTAAGTATATCCCATCCGTAAATAAATAATAAAACTTGTGTAAATTGTATCATATTTCGCCGTATTTCATATTAAAAATAATACTATTTTGTACACCACCTCGCACACATCACTTCGTTTGAGCCATACTCGCATCCGTCACTCAACACCTTAAGTAACTTCTTCAATCTGAGTTGTGAGGAGAAGAGAAAGAACTTAATTGAGTTAGAAAAGGCGAGGAAGGTATACAAAGAACAAGTGAAAGAAGTGGATGTTATGATAGAAAGGAACAAGAAGATCCGACATGAGAAACTGCTCATTGAGAAAGAAAGAAAAGAAACTGAATTGAAAGATAAGAAACTCCGAGCCGAACAAGCCGAGGCAGAGGGATGGAATGAGATTAAGAAATGGTTTATATGTGATAGGGTTAAAGTGAACAGAAATGTTGTAGAAGACGAGATCCGTCAGAGTTGGTGGAAACAAAACGTTGTTAACCCTGATCAGTTGAATAATCCAGAACTTGAGCCGAAGTTTGTTAGTTTCTATGAAAGGAGAAAGAGAACCAAGAAGTATTCCAAGGGTAAAATACTGAGTTGGGGTTACTTCAAGGAGATCAATTGTTTCGCGATCAAGAGGGAAGGAGGAGTTGATTACATGGCACGTCCTAGTCACCTCAAAACTCTACCGTACTTCGAGATCATGCAACTTGCTAAGCTGAAGATGTTGAACACTGAAGATAGTGACCTTTCCAGGTGGTTTCAGAGAAAACTCAGATATGAGTATAAGACAGGGAAATGGGACATCTTTAAGTCAACAGCTGCCAGGTTTTCCATGCACCCAACAAAGAGAAATTCTAAAGGTGGACCTATACGCATTGTTAAGTTCCTTCCGGCCAAGTTCATGAAGCAATCTCCATTGATGCCCTTACCCAAAGATATTTCCAAAAACTTCAGATGGTGGTTCTATGATGAGTTGTCGGAGGAAGCAGTGATCTTGACTGCGATTGAGAAGGAAGATGGAAGCATACAGTTCAACAATATGAGGATTCTAGATCCCATGTGGCTGAGGAACTTATTGAGATTTGATGTGGAGACTCTTCATCGCCATCACATTACTTTTAGAGATGATCGAAAAGAGGAAGCTATGAGATATCAACGTGTGATCGATGTCTACTATGCATACCTCAACAGAAACAGTGATGCTCAAAGCTCAAACCAAGTTCAAGCCAGCTGATCTATGTTGGATACTATGTTGCTCGTTTGTTTTAGTTTTTGATGTTTGTCTATGCGAGAGAGAGAGAATCTGAATCTGTAATAACTTTACTAAACTGTTTGTGTTTATGAACTTGCATGGTTTATGGACGTTTACTTAATTGTAATAGATGTTCTAGGTCCTAGGGGGAGTTGTTGATGCATTTTATGCAAGTCCCTAGACATCTACCCATGTCCATTGCAGGTACAATAGTTTACAGGCCACCATGATCGCTCGTTATTATCCTATCCGTGTTTGTATGTGGTTACAGGAACTGCAGGAATGAGATTTAGATGTTTGACTATGTTAGACTTAGTCAGACGTACGAGTGAAGCCTCACTCATACGGCTGACAGGCTCATACGCACGGTTGATGCTGAGCTAAGTCACAATTATAACCTAAATGAGAAGACACGAGTGAGTGATCACCCGTACGGCTGATGAAGCCAACTCGTACGTGTGATGGATGACTCGTACATGTGAGTCAATAGCAGGGGTATTTAAAGTCTTATGTTCTTCATTTTAGGTTAAGCCTCTCATTTGTTACACACAC
The DNA here is from genome assembly GCF_046630445.1 of Rutidosis leptorrhynchoides. Lineage (NCBI taxonomy): Eukaryota > Viridiplantae > Streptophyta > Magnoliopsida > Asterales > Asteraceae > Rutidosis > Rutidosis leptorrhynchoides. The sequence goes on from NC_092334.1 coordinate 548,719,051, forward strand.
TTAGATCTGGTGAGCTTCTCCGATTCTCTCTCAGCCCAAATCACCCAGGTAGTGAATAATAGCTCTAGGTGTTGATCTAATCACAATTGATTTAGTTGTGGTTTGACTAAATTAATCCCAAAAAGCTTAACCTATTCACTAGAGGGTTTGATTCACTTATTCCGCCATTGTGTGAGTTAAATCTGTTGATTTCTAAATTCCTAGTCATGTTTCATCATATACGACATCTTTTACGATCATTTAATTAATTATTCGGGTTGGGTAATTGATTTTTCATTCTGATCAAGTGGGTAAATTAATATTTATATCTCATTAAAACAGGGGTGGATTACATACAAGGATAATTGGTGTAATTGTTAACAAAGTATTAAAACCTTAGATTACACGCAGTCGATAACCTGGTGTAATCATTAAACAAAGTATTAAAACCTTGTTACAGTTCGAATCCCTAATTAGTTGGAATATTTGACTTCGGGAATAAGGTTAATTTGATGAGCATTTTTTAATTATGACCGATGGACTATTATGGACAAAAACCAGATAGGTATCAAATAAACCAGGACAAAGGACAATTAACCCGGGTAACAATTAATTAAAATCAAAACGTCAAACATCATGATTACGGAAGTTTAAATAAGCATAATACTTTTATTTCATATTTCATCGTACCTTTATTTACTGTCATTTTAATTACTGCAATTTACTTTATCGCAATTTAAATTCTGTCATTTATATTATCGTCATTTATCTTTATGCTTAAAATATAAAATCGATAAACCAATCATTAACCGGTAAAAACCCCCTTTTATAATAATATTACTATATATAATTATATATTTTTTATATAAATATAGTTGTTAAAAATATAGCGTTAAACTCAGCTAGCTCCCTGTGGAACGAACCGGACTTACTAAAAACTACACTACTCTACGATTAGGTACACTGCCTATAAGTGTTGTAGCAAGGTTTAAGTATATCCCATCTATATAAATAAATAAAACTTGTGTAAATTGTATAGTATTTCGTAATAAAAATAATAGTATTTCGTACTACACCTCGCACACATCAGATATCATCAACATAAACTTGCACTAACATAAGATGTTGCCCCTTTTTCTTAATGAAAGGTGTCTGATCAATGACACCTCTCGTAAAACCGTTCTCAAGCATTTAGTTGGAAAACGTGGCATACCATACTCTAGGAGCTTGGTGAAGACCATAAAGTGCCTTTTCAAGTCGATAAACCTTTTCTGGAAAATGCGGATCTTCGAAACCAGGTGGTTGCTCAACATAGACCGTCTCGTTAATCTCTCCATACAAAAATGCGCTTTTCACATCCATCTGAAATACTTTAAAACCCATGAAGGATGAAAAAGCCAAGAAAATACGAATTGCTTCCAGTCTCGCAACCGGAGCAAAAACCTCATCATAGTCAATCGCAGGGATTTGTTGATATCCCTTTACCACCAATCTAGCTTTATTTCTGATAACAATACCCTGTTCATCTTTCTTATTTTTCAACACCCATCGAAGACCATAGGGTTCACAACCATGCGGTGGATTGACTAGTCTCCAAACTTTCAAATGTTTAAACTGTAACAGCTCTTCCTGCATAGCGCTAGCCCACTCATCATATTTTAATGTTTCAAATGCATCTTTCGGTTCAATTTGACACAGATAGCATGAATGAGCATGTACAAATACTTTCCCTGTCTTGTTCAACGAGGAATAAAAAGCTGTTACAACATTCGCACTTTGCGATTCACAATCTTCTGCTGCTGGTTGACTCTCACTTACCACAGGAACATTAGATGTAGTAGGAACTTCAGACGTGAATGCTTCATCAGACTTGGCATGAGGGATGCCAATATGAGGAATGCCCCTTGAATCTACGTAATAATCCTCTAAACGTTTTGGAGGCATGATAACACGATTTGACCTACGTACTCCTCCTGCTTCAGTTGGCGGTTGATGTTAAAGCAGAGGGGTACGAAATATTATTATTTTTATTACAAAATACGAAACAAATACGATACAATTTACACATGTTATTTATTTATTTATAGAATGGATATACCTAAACTTTGCTACAACACTTATAGGCAGTGTACCTAATCGTAGAGTAGTGTAGTTTTTAGTAAGTCCGGTTCGTTCCAAAGGGAGCTAGTGATTACGTACTATATTTTTAACAACTATATATATATATATATATATATATATATATATATATATATATATATATATATATATATATATATATATATATATATATATATATATATATATATATATATATATATATATATATATATATATATATATATATATATAAGTAGTAATATTATAAAAGGGGGGGGGGGTTTACCGTTTAATGACCGGTTTGTCGATTTTAAATAAAGCGTAAAGATAAATGACAATAATTAAAGTGCGTAAAATAAAATTTCGATAAATTAAATGACAGTATTTAAAAGTACTATGAGAAATACAATAAAAGAATTATGCTTATTTAAACTTTCGTAATCATGATGTTTGACGTTTTGATTTTAATTTATTACCCTGGGTTAATTGTCCTTTGTCCTGGATTATTTGATACCTATTTGGTTTTTGTCCATAATAGTCCATCGGTCATAATTATAAAATGCTCGTCAAATTAACCTTATTCCGGAAGTCAAATATTTCAACTAATTATGGATTTAAACTGTAACAAGGTTTTAATACTTTGTTAATAATTACACAAGGTTATCGACTGCGTGTAATCCAAGGTTTTAATACTTTGTTAACAATTACACCAATTACCCTTGTATGTAATCCACCCCCGTTCTAATTAGTCCATGATATATTAATTTATCCACTTGGCCAAAATGAATAATCAATTACCCAATCCAATTGATTAATTAAATGATTGTAACGATGTAGTATAAACGTCACTAAATAGGACATTCGTAATCATTTTAAGAATTATTAGATTAACTAATTTGAAGATAGGTTCGATATGTTCCAATGAGTTGTCATTCAATTAGACAATACCCTTTATCAGTGTTTACAAAATGTTTTTGTGGGTTTCAAATTTCAAAATTTTAGCTCAAAACTTGTGGTTTTGTGTCACCCACTTGCTAACCTTGTATTAGGAAAGCACACGTTCAGTTTACTTGTCCCGTATATTACCTTTCAGTAAACTATCATCCGGTTGTAAAGGAAAGCGATGAACAAGCAACTGTTAAGGCAATGTCCCATGACATGCAAATAATTATAGTCAAAAACGTGTCGAATGCAATTACTATCCTTTGTAGGAGCAATAGTAAAGATCACCCTATAATTTTTCAGTCTGGCACAAGGTCCTGTCTTCGATCATGCTATGCAACCACCGTTCTTACGGTTGACACCCAATTTGGTTCAGGTGACCTAATGAATTCCAGGTGAATTCTTAGGATTTTACGTTCAATGGTAATGAACGCATTGAAAATAGGTTTTCAGAAAACAAATCGGTTTTAATTTTTGATCAAAATATTTTCTCGTTCAAGCTCGAGTTTAGATATCATTGAATTCTATGAGTTTGTAATTCTCAATCTTTAAGGTCAATCTTAAGGATTGAGTAATATCAGGCTTAAAAGTTGATTTTTAATCTTTAAGGAGATTATCCTTTCTGGGGGTCTGATTCATTAGTCTTATCAAGCTAATTTACACGGCGCCCTCCCCATTTTACGAGACAGCTCCTCTCATGGATAGGATAAGTCTGACCACTTGGCGACCCTGTTTGAGGTCCGTGGATTTCCTGCTGATTTTAGAGATGACTTTTCTAGATTTTTCGTCAACCTACAGCTGGTCTGGACGACAACTTCCTGACCTAAATCAAGAAGTGCGTGTCTTTTTCTGAAGACTTTACTTCCTTCATTTCTTTCTTCGGAAGACTTTACTTCCTTTTAAATCAAGTGGCACATTTCCTTCAAATATATTATAAGAAATCGGATAAAACAGATTAAAATCGTCCAAAGCAAAAGTACCTGCAATAATCTTGTACAGAAATATGTGATATATGTTTTAAAGAACTTGATAAATTCTTCTCACACTTAGCTTTTATTTATTCAGTTCTTTGCCTTTTTATTCTGTTCTATTCCATTTTAAATGAATTCTAGCGTTTTAGGTTGTTTCTCAATTTATGTCCTTTCTGAGGTAACAATAATTTCGGTATTATCACATAGTTTTACCGTTCATAAATATGTATAAACATGATTTTGAGTTCATTTAATTGAAATTTTTTCAAAATTTCACAAAATTTCACAAAATTTGGCATTTAAACCAAGTGCAAACCCGAGAGAATTTATAACCCTTCCCCACACTTGAGATCTTGCAATGCCCTCATTTGCAAGAAATCATTAAAAATTTAAATTCATGAGGGTTATTAGTGTAGAAAAGTGATTAAAAATACCCAATTTGTAATTACTAAGCTCGTCGAATGATAGATGGCGCGCCTCATCGTTCATTACTTTTATTGTAATTTCACATATGTTTTGCGTCTTATCGTCAAAATTAGTAGCTTTTGCTGAACTTAATGCTAGTCTTTGAAAGTGCGCTGTTTTACCCTGTTTTACATAAGATAAACTACAAACATATATATATATATATATATATATATATATATATATATATATATATATATATATATATATATATATATATATATATATTGGCATACTTTAGATCAATAATATTAAAATAATGATAATAAAATTTTTCGCCCCGCCCTCTGGTAAAGCAATTTCGGTTCCATAACCTAGTCTTTAACTTACGACGAATTTTAGAAATCATTTTTTAAACTTATTGAAATAAAGTAAATTTTGTTTTTAAATTCACACAAAACTTAAATTTAAAATGCATATTAATTTTATACAAAACCTACAAAACAAAAATTCAGAATGGGGGGAGAAAACTAGTTCTTTAGTGTCTGCTAATGGAAAAGACCAATCGGATTCCATTCTCGGAACTACACGAGAACAGAACAACTAACTCTAGACAGCATTTTTTTCTTAGAACATTTGAATCTCCCCACACTTAGGTAGATGTGGTGTCGAAATTGTGATTAACTTCATCGTCAATTTCTCTTGGACCATAATCAACTTGCATATCTGTGACTTTTGCTTTAAGCCATTGGTTGGATTCTTGTGTAATATCCACAAATTCAACTAGTTTCACATTTTCTTTAAGCGATAGATTGGATACTAACCGGTTACATAACTTAAAGTTCCCCTTGGTTCTAGCATCGCGAATCCATTTAATAAGTTTCTTCATTGAACTGTTCATAACGGGGTCATTTAATTTCGCATCAACAACGGGGTTCTTTGTTATCAGGTCATCATTAGATGTTACTTCATTTTCCCCACACTTAGGCGTTTTATTATTGTTAAGCACTACCGTTGGAGTTGGTAAAACAATATGGTTCTTATCAATCATTTTTATTGGTTCAACGGTTTTGATTGGTGGAGATTTAGACTTTCGAATCATAAAGATGATCGATTTTTCACCATTACTAAATGTCATTCTACCCTCTCTCTTGCATCAAATAACACCCCGGTGGAAGCTAAGAATGGTCGACCTAAAATTAGAGGAATATTTGAGTCCTCTTCTATGTCAATAACAATAAATTCGACTAGAAAGGTTAAATTACCTACTTGAACGGGTAGGTTGTCAGCAATTCCAACTATGTGCCTAATGGTTTGATCAAAGAGTCGAACACTCATCTCCGTTAGACTTAACTCACCTACTCCTAATCTCTTATATAATGAAAGAGGCATAACACTCACACTTGCACCTAAATCTGCTAGTGCATCATACATGACACAATCACTAAGTAGACAAGGAACAATAAATTCACCCGGATCACCCAACCTGGGTGGAAGTTTCGGTGGAACTGTCTTCACTGGGTTTATATTTACGGTTTTTGTTTCTTGCACCTTCTTATTCTTCTTCTTCTTTCCAATGGTATCACAAACTTTATTACCTATTACTTGCTCATACTCAACTCCTTTTCTTGGAAACAGGATGGGTGGTCTGTATGGTGCCACCACTGGCTTTACATACTCGGGTGGTGGTGGTGGTGTAACTTCTTCATTGTTACTCACATCTAAAACCTTCCCATCTTCTGGTGCTGGTTTTTCAGAATTTGTTGATACCATGTTAACGTTTTTATTCTGAGGATTTACTTCAGTATTACTTGGTAGCTTTCCTTGTTCCCTCTCACTCATCATGCTAGCAAGAGTACCTACGTGTTTTTCTAGATTCAGAATGGAAGCTTGTTGAGTTCTTAATGACTGATCAAACCTCTCATTTGTTTGGGTTTGAGATGTAATAAGTTGTGTTTGCGATTCTATTAGCTTTGCCATCATTTCTTCTAGATTTGGCTTTTTCTCTTCGGTTTGTTGTGGTGGTTTATACAAGCTAGGTATTTGTTGATTGAAAGTGTTGTTTTGAGTTGGTTGGTTTTTCGGACCTTGTTGGTTGTACGATTTATTGTTGGGTCCATTTGGATTGTAAAGAATGTTTTGATTTCGATTGAAGTTTGGCCTTGGCGGTTGATAATTATTTTGATAATTATTTCCCGACCTTTGGTTCATGTAGGAAACATTCTCACGTTGTTCCATCGTTTGCTCAATGTGAGAATCTTTCGTTAAGTGTGGTCTACCGCATTGCTTACAACTGATTCGTATTGCGTGAATATCTTTAGTCACCTTTTCCATTCGTCTCTCGAAAGCATCTATTTTTGCGGAAACGGAATCAAAGTCATGGCTAGAATCGGCTCTAGCCGCTTTAGATGAATGAAAGATATCTTTTTCCTGGTGCCACTCATGATAGTGGGAGGCTGTATTATCAATTATTTTGTGAGCTTCAGTTGCGGTTTTCTTCATAATGGAACCACCAGCTGCTGTGTCGATGTCTTTTCGTGTAGCAACGTCGACACCTTGGTAGAATATTTATACTATTTGATAAGTGTCTAAACCGTGCTGAGGACATCCTCTCAACAACTTTCCGATTCTTGTCCACACCTCATATAATGTTTCATTTGGCTTTTGCGTGAACGTAACAATTTCTCCTTGAAGTCTCACGGCTTTAGATGCCGGAAAGAATCTTTTAAGAAATTTCTCAACTAAAACATCCCATGTGTCAATCGTCCTTCAGGTAACGATTCTAACCAATCTTTGGCTTCTCCCTTTAAAGTCCAGGGAAACAACATAAGATAAATAGTTTCATCCTCCACTTCTCAGATTTTAAATAGATTACAAATCCTATTAAAAGTTCGAAGATTTTCATTTGGATCTTCCTTTGTTGTACCACTAAATTGGCACTGATTGGTGACCATGTGCAGGATTTGTCCTTTGATTTCATAATCTGGCACATTAACATCTGGCTTAATAATGGCGTGACCTTGGCCCGTGCGTGTGGCTCTCATTCGGTCTTCCATACTTTGAGGTTCCATTTCTGCCATATCTGAATTTGTTTAATTCGAATCACTAGAAAATTCTGATTTAACGGTTTGTGGTTCAGGAGGAATGATTAGTGGTTCAAGATCTTAGAATTGTCCTTGAATATCCTCTGGGTTCTCAATTGTGAAGTCGAGTTCAAAAGATGGATTATCAGAAATTTGAATTGGAGTAATTGTTCGTCTAGATGATGATTCTAAAGAAAAATCAACGGCGATAATATTGGCAAGATGTCTTGATCGAGTTACAGGAGGTGAACATATGAAAGGTGGTGAACGTTTTGCTCGGTGCATTCACTGAATATCCTATTAGTTATAAAAATAAAAATTTTATAAGTTATCAAATTAATAGACTTTTCTGATTTTGCCCACGTTTCGTATAGCCAATAGATGCAGCAGGTAGCCAGAACCCTTTAAATCGGAAGCCCACAACTCGCCACTAATAAATCCAACTATCACTACCAACCATAAAATTTGAATGTCTATCAATTTAATCTCTTACAATAATTTTTCGTCGAAATTTTGAAATAAAAATCTATGTCCTAAAAACTAGAGCGTAGAAATTAAAAAGAAAAAGAAACGCGTCGAAAAACGTCGAAAATTAAAAATAAGAAAGAAAAACGTCGAAACTTAAAAGTCTAAAAATTAAATCTAAAAAGTTGCGCCTAAAGGTATTAAAGCTTAAAAGGAATTCTATTTCGAAAACGACAATAACCTAATTTAGGCACTAAAATATATTAACTGCGTCACAAAATTCTAAAGCGCCTAAATCTTAATCTAAAGAAAAAACACTTAAGGGATTTTACGGCAAAGTCTAAAAATCTAGAAGTATAAAAATAACTACAAAAAAAACTATAACTTAAAACTATATATTACGAATGACAAATTATAAAAGTTACGAATTAAACGAAAATAAAAAAACAAAATACAAAAAGAAACTAAGTTGATAAAAATACAAATTTTCTAAAAATATTATTTTTATATTATATTTTATAAAAGTATTAAACTATAAATATAAAAACTTAATTAAAACTAAATTTATTAAAACTAATACTAATTATTATTATATTATAAACCCTAATTAATTAATTAATTAATAATAATAATAAACCCTACTCCATAATAAATGCGTCAAACGTTAGGCCTGTCACAGGATCTCATACGATCGCATGAGATTATGCCTTCGGGCTCACGGTCGCATGGGCCAGTAATCCAGAATTGATTCGAAAGCCCAATGGTTCGGCATGTTTTAATTATATATATATATATATATATATATATATATATATATATATATATATATATATATATATATATATATATATATATATATTCTGATTTTTAATTTACAAAATATTAGAAATTTTTATATAAATTAAAATAAACTTATAATTTAAAATCTAAAAATAAAAATACTTGTTAATTATATATATATAATCTTAAAAATATATTTTTTTTCTTTTTATTATTATTATATTTTTTAACACTTATTATAAATAAAAAAAATATTTTTTTACGAAAAAAGAAATTATACAAAAATATAGTTATAATAAAATATAGCGTCTTTCACCGAGTCCTCGGCAGCGACGCCAAAAACTTGATGTTAAAGAGGAGGGGTACGAAATATTATTATTTTTATTACAAAATACGAAACAAATACGATACAATTTACACAAGTTATTTGTTTATTTATTTATAGAATGGATATACCTAAACCTTGCTACAACACTTATAGGCAGTGTACCTAATCGTAGAGTAGTGTAGTTTTTAGTAAGTCCGGTTCGTTCCACAGGGAGCTAGTGATTACGTACTATATTTTTAACAACTATATATATATATATATATATATATATATATATATATATATATATATATATATATATATATATATATATATATATATATATATATATATTTATATATAAGTAGTAATATTATAAAAGGGGGATTTTACCGTTTAATGACCGGTTTGTCGATTTTAAATAAAGCGTAAAGATAAATGACAATAATTAAAGTGCGTAAAATAAAATTGCGATAAATTAAATGACAGTATTTAAAAGTACTATGAGAAATACAATAAAAGAATTATGCTTATCTAAACTTCCGTAATCATGATGTTTGACATTTTGATTTTAATTTATTACCCTGGGTTAATTGTCCTTTGTCCTGAATTATTTGATACCTATTTGGTTTTTGTCCATAATAGTCCATCGGTCATAATTATAAAATGCTCGTCAAATTAACCTTATTTCCGAAGTCAAATATTCCAACTAATTAGGGATTTAAACTGTAACAAGATTTTAATACTTTGTTAATAATTACACCATGTTATCGACTGCGTGAAATCCAAGGTTTTAATACTTTGTTAACAATTACACCAATTACCCTTGTATGTAATCCACCCCTTTTTTAATTAGTCCATGATATATTAATTTATCCACTTGGCCAAAATGAATAATCAATTACCCAATCCAATTGATTAATTAAATGATTGTAAACGATGTCGTACAAACGTCATTAAATAGGACATTCGTAATCATTTTAATAATTATTTGATTAACTAATTTGAAGATAAGTTCGACATGTTCCAATGAGTTGTCATTCAATTAGACACTACCCTCCACCTATTAATAGTAATAGTCCAATGTTCACAAGTGTCGGTCTTTTGTCCAAACCCTAATTATGGTACAAAATCCAATAACCCCGTCTTAATATTTAGCCCAACATCACGATTACTTCGGCTCAAATAAGCATAATAATAACTTAGTTACGAGACATTAATTTAAAAAGGAAGAACATAGCTTACAGTGATTATTTATAGCGTAGCATTACCCGGACAAAGTTTCGACTTTAAAACCCGTAAAACATTTCTTACAATAACCCAATTATTATTAATCTTAAATTAAACTTAATATTATAAATATAAATATAAATATAAATTACAGAGAAAGAAAGAAAGAGTGTGAAGAGTTGTGTTCTTAATTCGACCGAAAATGTTGCAATTTATAGACCTGGCCAGCAATTTGCTCCCATGCGATCGCATGCTTTTAAACCTTCCTGGCCATTTTATCGCATGGCCAGCTGTCCCAGCTCATATGATGTTTAAAACGTGGGCGGCTGTTATTTATTTAATATATAATATAATATAATATATAATATAATATATATAATTATATATATATATTATATTATATTCTTGTTCATAGTTGACTCGTAATTTTAGCTCCGTTGTCTCGTACGTTTCCGCTCAGTTTATGTCTCGGTTTCAGATTTTTGAACGTCCTTTCGTACGCTTAGATATCTTGTACTTTATGTTTCGCAATTTGTAATTTGCACAAAAAATTATTTTCCTTAACTCCCAAAATCCGCGCAAGTCTTTAACTCACTTTTAGTGGCACTTTTGAGTGCGCTATGGCTTTAGTGGTACTTTTCAAGCTTTAGTGGCACTTTTTCTTCAATTCTTTAATCTCCGTGCTTCGTCTTCACATTTATTTATTTAAACGATTACAACTTAAAAATAGAATAATTACAACTAAAAACTTTACATATTGGGATGATATTGTGACTAAATATATGTTCAGTTGGAGCACTATCAGCGGTTCAGACCCTGTTACAGTTGGAGGTTGATTATAAAGAGGATTTAAGTGCTCTTCTATCAACCGTGCTCGATTAACACTCTCATTTTCTTCTGAATCACTATCTTCATCTGTCTCATACACCATTTCCACATTAGGATCAGCATTAGAATTGTCTCTCTGCGTACTTTGCCGTAGACTCTGAATCAGACTCTGATGAGAACTTTGAGTCTGGACCTGAGTCTGGCTAGGAATAGAGATAGCATTCTCTGTGGAATTCTGAGAATCATACAGCATCTGAGTCAGTATCTCATCGTCTATAGCCTCCGGTGGAAAATTAAAAGAGTCAAACAGTTTATCATATTCAAATTGCCATGCAAATCCTTTACTAACACGAGCTGGAGCGTTATGCTGAATATCAACCTCGAAACGTTCTTCAACGCATTTTGATTCAGTATTATACACTCGCTTATTTGGATTCCCATAACCCAAGAAGATACCCGAGACAACCTTAGAATTGAATTTCCCTCCTGTGTCGCGTACTAGAATAGTACAAGGAGCACCAAAGGGTTCAAAATGTTTAATGTTAGGCTTTCTCTTGTGCAACAATTCATAACACGTCTTACCATGTCTCTTCACCACTAGAACTCTGTTCATCACATAACACGCTGTGCTCACGTCTTCTCCCCAGAAAACAATAGGTAAACATGCATCAGCTAGCATGGTTCTTGCAGTTTCAATTAACGTCCTATTCTTTCTTTCAACAACCCCATTCGACTGAGGTGTATAAGCAGGACTGAACTGTTGTTGTATCCCCTTTTCATTACAAAATAGAAGCATGTTGTTATTCTTGAACTCCGTACCATTGTCTGTACGAATCTTTCTAACTTTCAAATTATACAAACTTTCAAGCTTCAGAATCAAGACTTTAATGTGCTCGAAAGTATCTGATTTATGCTTCAGCATCACAACCTAAGAGAAACGTGAATACTCATCTGTAACCACCAAGCAATATGATTCTCCAGTGATAGTCTTGCAATTAACTGGACCAAAGAGATCCATATGCAACAACTCCAACGGAATATTAACAGAAGGATGCTTCTTGGTAACATGAGACTTCTTTGTCTGTTTCCCTTTCTTACACGGAAGACACCCTTCAGGAATATGAAAGCTCTTAAGATTAACACCATCAACTAGTCCATTGTGAACTAGATTATTCATCTTCCTTAGACTCAGATGACCCATACGCTTGTGCCAAATGATGGACTCATGTTCAGTAGCTTTCGAAACAAAAGCCAGATGGCATGTAGCTGCTTTAACATGAGCCTTTCGCATATCAAGAATATAGAGATCCTTACACCTTGGTGCGGTCATCAAAATCATGTCTTCTGAAATTACGAATTCTTTTATCAAGATATAACACAATTAATCATCAAAAGCAACCGTATACTTTTTGTCAGCAACCTGTGATACTGAAAGCAAATTATTCGACATTTGCTCCACAAAATTGACTTTATTAAAGCTGACATTCTCGTTAGCAATCATCCCTTATGCAGTAATAAAACCTCCTTCACTACCTGCAAAAGAAACTGGTCCTCCATCCAATGTTTTCACATTAGAAAGTAAGGACAAGTTCCCTGTCATGTGCCTGGATGCCCCACTATCAATAATCCATGTACTGCAGCGAGGATTGTAGGCGACCTGCACATAAAAATAAGACCTGCACATAAAAATAAGGAGATTAGTTAGAAAGGGCCACCCATGCCCGAATGGCAGTGGGTTTCCCATCAATGCCAACCACTGGCAATTTCACCCATTGTCCCTTAGATCTGGAAGGACCTTCAGAATTTTGGACACCTTTCACTTCTGATTTACGTTTCCAAACAGCATTTTTTGGTAATGGTTTCCTGTAATAGTCATTTGTTTGGAAAACTTTTGTTTCATTTGATTTCATAGAAGTAGGTTTAAACACAGGTGAAGATGATCTTCTAACAAAAGTACATTTGGGACTGAGATCAATCTTCTTGTGTGGTGTCTGTCGAATGGGTTTGCAATTCATAGCCCTATGTCCCAACATCCCACAATTGAAACAGTTAACATTATCAAAACCATTAGCATTAAACACTTGACGCCTAGAAGTGGAAAACTGTCTCCTCGGAGGTGTATTCTGTTGCCTAGCTGGAGGGCGTGACGTGACTTGCTGTTTAACAGTCTGTCGACGATTAGGCGGAATATATTTCGTCACGCTTCCTGAATTTGAACTCTCACCTGTTGGTGGAAGTTCAACTTTGGAATCAACTACCTGAGAATTCACAGTACTACTATCCTTAACAAACTTAACAGGAGTGAGCTGAGTGTTTTTCTTCCTAGATTGTTTCGATTTTCTAACACTCCTTTTCTCAGACTTCTGACTCTCACTCCTATTTGCCTCATTCTTTGGATTCTTCAAAATAGTAATGGGCTTAGTCACAACTACAAAAGGTTTCCTGTCTTTTTCGGTGTCGACATCAGTGTCGGACTCCGTCTCATAAACAACATCTAATGGCTTCTTACCATCACCATTCTCACTTTTACACTCATCAGGATTTTTCTCAGGCTTACCATACTTCGGTTCTACAATCGGATCCCTACTTTTCTCAACAGATTTATTTACAAACTCTCCCAAAAAGCGGTGGTGCAACCTGATTATAGCCTATCCCTTGGTTTTTAGGATGTTTCAAAGTTTGTGTCACGTATGACATTCTCTGTCAGTTATCGATCCTAGCCTTTTCTGACTCATATTTTAATTTGTATGAATCTTTTTTAGCCTTAGATGCTTCTATCTGGCTCAAATACAGGTGAATCACTTTCTCATCATCTATAATAGTTGATTTTAAATGACCTACCTGATTCTCTAAGGACTTAATAACATTAACATACTCTTTCTGCTTATTTAGGTAAAAAAGAGTATCGTCATAGTTCTTCCTATGTGTCTGATTTTATAGACTCAAGTTCTTAAGTTCAAGTCTAAGTTTCAGACAAGTTTCACAAGTAGCAGGTATCTCATTAAGCTTAGAGACTACACATTCAAGTCTAGCTATTTCCTGTTCAAGGTCAGTGCATTTTAAACAAAAAGAATCTGAATCATTACATACCTTGTCATTGCTGGATGTGTTGGCCATGAACGCATAATCTTTTCTACCGTCCTGTGAATCTGTATCTGATTCTGATTCTGACTCTGAACTTGTACTGTCTGAATAATCAGCATCATAACCTTCTTTGCCCTCAACTTTAGCAGAATTATCCGAACTTGTCACCGTGACTACCTTCTCATCAGTACCTTCAATATCACCCTTGATCAAATGTGCAAGTTCTTTTCTAAACCAGGTTCCCGTATGACAACTCATTCCTGAGGATTCATCATCATCTGAAGAGTCAGTTGTGAATTCAAGATCAGACAGATCCTTGGCTTTGCGGAACTTATCATACAACCTATTACTAATTCTCTTTCTAAGACACATCTTCATTACAGCTTCAACGCTTTTCATTCGTGCGTCACATTTTCATACATAGCATGTGCAAGCTGGATCATCTTTACCTATACACCCAGCATTTCTTCTGATAACCTTTTCTTCTTCTATTTCAGCTTCACTCTTACCAACAAAAACCACGTTAGCCTTTTCAACATCAACATAGATCGACCAATCACACACTTCATCAGCATAAGTAGTGGTCTAAGCTTTGGATTGACCACTAGAAGTTGATTCCTTGTTCACTGTTGGACCAGCATGTCCAGGAGTCACTTCAATTGAAGTATTATGAAAAGGATTATGAAAACCATGCTTAGGTGGTCTTGTGCATGTCCTCTTGAAATGACCAAGCTCATCACAATTATGGCATCTCACTTTGGACATATCAAAACCAAATTTAGTATTGCGGTTTAAACTCAAAGTACTCTGACCTGTTCTCTTCAAATACTTTCTAGCACGTCTCACCACACTGCCCATAGCATACAGGATGTTCATTCTCTCAATCTCATCCTCATCTATCTGATCATAGTCCTCATTCTACAGATGACCATTAATTATCTGCCTACTTATCATATCATTGTAAGAGTTAACCACGATAGCAGCCAAAGCCATATCCTCCTAAATCAATTCTAGAGGCCTTTTCTTGATATTTTCTGTCTTTATCACTGGTGATTGAGTCTGTTGCATAACGCCGGAATCAATCAGTTTAGCAGTTGACTTCTGTGCTTGAGATTTGGCAATGAAATAACTAGAATCTGATGCTGGAGCTGAGGTCTGTGATGCATTGGTTGAAATGTAAGCTGTTTGCAAAGGAGCATGATTTCCCGAAGATGACCCAATAATGGACGAACCAACTACAGTACCAAGTCTCTTCCTCTTTGCCTCAACCTGAATATCCTTTTCCATCAACTTGGAAGTAAAAGCCGTCAAAGTTAACGTACGACCTGATGCAATGTACCTATTCTGAATCTTTTCAATTTCATTGTCCCATTTCTCAGGAAGACCGTCTTTCAAAACTCTAACTGCTTTCTCATCAGATAAATCAATTCCATAATCTGCCATTTCAGCAACCAGTAGACGATATCTCTCCAAAATTTATCCAAGAGACTCGGAAGGAAGAGCAGCAAACACTCTCCATTCATCTTTGAGAACCTTACCCTTAGTGGCACGGTAAGTGCCGTTCCTTCTGTGGCTGATTGAAGAGCAAGCCAAAGGGTATACGAGGTCTTATTTCTTTTCTTAAACTGTGAGAAGATCTCCTTAGACAGTGCCTGAGTAAGTTGAGCGTAACACTTACACTCCAAGTTATACTGTTCATGCTCAGCAAGATTGAACTGACCGGTCTCTTTAGGTTCACCGTCCGCCCCATTTGGCCATGCGAATTCAGTCTCAATAAACTCCCATAGTCTAGAGTCAATACCATTCAAATATATCATAAAGTGCGCCTTCCAGTCCAAAAAGTCCTTTAGATTATCAAGCTTGGGAACCTTATTGGAAGTTCCAGACTCATTATCTGACAGTATTAATTTGTGAAGTCCAGGTAAAATCACTAAAGCACTGAGTTCATTAGTGTCCGACATTTTAATTAATTATGTGAGAATTAAATGTAAATTAAATTTCTGATTTAAAAGACACTCGGTCGATTGTCTGAGACACACGGTCGATTGACTAAGACACACGGTCGATTGACTAAGACACACGGTCGATTGTCTGACAAAATTTTGGCAGCACTTCGTTACACACTAAGCCTTTGGTATTACAACTCACACGGCCGACTGTCTCAATCCCACGGTCGATTGTATTGCTCACACGGTCGAGTGACTACACTCACACGGCCGACTGACTATAATGATCTCACACGGGTTTGGTAATACACACACGGTCGACTAACTATCTTGCTTGGTCGATTGAGGCACTCACACGGCCGATTTTCAAGACACACATGGCCGAGTGTGTTCTTGACAGATACAGGTCGACTTTTAGGGTTTTCTAGACTAAAATCGATTTTTCAATTGATTTTTGATGAAAAACTCTAAACCAAAACGTAGAACACAACACTAATGACTCCAGAAACACCTTTTGACAGAGAAAACACAAGCTATAACGTAAGGAAAAAGGATTAATCGTTCAAAACACAAATAACACCAAAAACGCCAACTTTTTGACCCAAAAACTATTTAGATCAAGCAAACCAGAGACTCCAGCTCTGATACCACTTTGTAGACGAAGATTTAAGGATCTTAGGTCGTTTGCTAACAATCTTAGAGGCAGAATACACTAGAATTTGGTTAAACCAAGATATGGGTCGTATCGGGATCGATTAGATCAAACCTAGAGTGAAAACTAGATTAGATCGACACCTGAACGAAGTATTTCGGTGATATATGCTGTTAGGGTTCTCTGAAGACGATAACCAGTCGACTAGGGTGATTGGAATTTGTAACCACACAAAGGAGAAACAAACCCGTATATATACTCAGTATCAGACACACTCGGTCGAGTGTGTCTCTCAGTCGGTCGACTGTCTTATACATTCGTTCGAGTGTGTGGACACACTTGGTCGACTGTGTATGTTTATTAACATATTAATCATTTAAATAATAATACACACACAAACACAAACGTAATCAATAGTCACATGTAATAGTTATTACATAACTAAATGTATTAAACGTCGAGATAATTTACGGCTGGGGATTCATGCACTAACATGTTGTATTCTCTTAGACAACTAACTATCCGCTAGTTTCCTCAAATACACTCTTTAGTTTAAGTGTTACATAACCATTTATGGTTAAAGACTAGGAAATCCTACACTTTCTTGAAAACAATAACAAATAAATGTTTACATTTTATAGTATATATTTGAGACTTTATATAAATAAATTAAATGCCACCGCACATGTAATAATTAGAGAGGTATGGTAACCCTACAAAGTGGTATTACATCAAATAAGAAATACTTAATGTGAATTTCCATGAAAAAGATAGAGATAAACATTCAAGTGTCAACTCTCTTGATGTGTAAATCACCTTATTCACACTTGCGAATCAAGGCCATTCACTTTTGTGTACAATATTACACTATTACATAACTAATTATTGAGAACATGAGTGGCTAAAGTTAAAGAAAATTAATTATATTTATGCTTCCATTCCATTTTTTTAATGATAGATAAAAACTCTTTAGCAAAGCGCTATAAAAAACATTATAAAAGCTAACAACTTTTCTACTTTATGCTAAATAAAAGAGAATATCAAATAAAATCGAACAACTCATATTTTTTCAATCGATGGACTTTAAACACGAGAGTGTTACGATATCTCCAAATCAACCGAAGCAATGCCAAGAAAATACTGTAAATCCAGTCTTTACCATATTAAGAAACTCGACAACTCTTGATCCGATGATACATCTTGGTCCACGTATATCCGTATCTGATTCCAAATCAGGTTCATACGCGTAGAAAGTCCATCGATAATCAATCTTCACAAAAACAGTAACTATACGAGGAATTGTCTTTGACCATTTAAAAAGTTGTTGATATAGACGACTACAACATGGAGTCAATATGAGTTCGAGTATGCTGGTACGAAAATATACCACCACCTAAAATAGACTACCTCCACGAATCTCGAATGTTAATTGTCTCCAATATAGTTTAAAGCTCATGTTAAAGACGTTCTTATTATTAATCACGAGTAACTACATAAAGGATACATGCAGAACAAATGTGCAGAGAGAACTAAGATAACTCCTATTTATTTGTGTTTGTGAGTGTTTTCACTTTATAGTGTGTCTGAATATGTGGTGGTTGTATTAGCTTTTTCAGTTCTCTTTTCAAATTAGTTTTCCCTGAATCATTTTTCTTTGTCCATAAATGAAATTAAATATCTGATGTCTAGATAAGATACTAAAGTTGAGGTGCTCCATTATACATGGGAATAGTAATGTTAAGTTACTCTTCAATTGGCTTAGTAAAAGAGCCTCTATTTATAATGTTTTATATATATATGGCCACTCTGTTAATTAGAGGAGCTTAAACGACAAAACATTCTTTGTCATCTTTACATTGAGAAAATTTCTTAGCTTCTTCTTGCCTATTAATGATAGAACTATTTAATAATGGCCTCAAAATATAAAATGAATCTTTTAATGTTGCTCTTAGAGCTACGTACATTTGACAAAATCCTAATTTTAATATGTATTTTTTGATAAACATGTGTATATTGTAATGGGATATATATAAATACAAAAATGCATACAGCTTTTATATAGACCTTTGCTCATTTTATTTTGTACGGACAAAAGTAACATCAATATGCACTGTTACATTTATTAGGTTCTCGTTGTGATTAAAAAAATAATAAAAAAAAAATGTAATTCTTCGATTACTTGATATTATCCAACAGTTAGTATTAAATTGTGGTTCTTGTGTTATTAAACACACGACCGATACGACAAAGGTCTCCTAGGTGGTGCTTGTGAAAATGGGAAAGATGAAACACACTTGCTATAAGTCCAGTGAACTCCCTTTTCAGACACTTCAAATTTATTTACAAGTACAATATATGTTAAAACATAAGGATAGGTGATGGCACATGAAATATTTTTCCAAAGATAAAAAATGTTTGACACATGCCATTATTTGACTTGGTAAAAGTGAGTCGAACCCAATTTAATAGTAAAAGTTTTCTTAAATTTAGCAAAAGAGAACTTAGTGGAGGTAGGACCCAAATGGTGTGAAAATCAAATAAATATCTTAAAATTTAAGATATCAATAAAATTTAAGATATCAATGTAAAATATCTCGCATGGTGGCTTGGCATACATACATACATATTCATTTGTTCAACTGAAAAAATATTACTTTTAAAAAGGTTAAAATGCCTTATTTATTTATTTATTTATTTTAGTTAAAGTATAAGCTTTCCCTAAAAAAAACATAATTAAATAAAATAGATCAGAAGATCTACAGATGTTACTAACGATACTGATCATACGACTTGTTAGAATAGATCTAACGTTCTAATTGCACACACAACAAAGCCTAACAATTAACAACCCTATTACAACACCTTACATTGCAGAATTACTCATCAACTGAAAACAAAAATTGAAAGTACAATTGAAACATACTAAAAATTTGACCCTACTTAAAACAGCGTTCGAACATCTTCAAAATGCTGAAAACAAACTAGTAAACGAATTACCACCGCAAACCAACAAGTTGCATACTCAGATCCATGATTATGTAACGTCCCAATAATTTAAGATAATTTTATTTATCTTTCTGTATTATTATGTGTATTATTATAATTATTATGAGACGGATTTTATGTAATTAGTTTAAATGTAAAGTTAGAAGATGTTAAATATAAAAGAGTATAGTTAGTTGAAAACTAACAAAGGACTTTAAGTGAAAATTAGGATTGAGGGGTTAAAATATACCCTTATTAACATTCATAATCACATGTTTATCCAACTAAATCATATAATATCACATATACCCAATTTAAATATAAAACAATCATATATACCCATTTAATTAGATAAAATCACTAAAATCATATATACGGTTTTGACTTTTTCTCTATTCTGAATACCGTGCCATTTTAAAAAATTTCATTTTCCCCCTTATTTTTCACCTCCGTGAAACACCTGCCACCACCGCTAACCCACCTTTTTCCTCCGTTAAATTCCCCTTTTTCAGTTATGAGTTCCTCAACCCATTTAAATTCTACTTCCTTTTCCCACTTGCCAAGAACGTCACAGACTGACCGTGTTATTCCTCAATCAAACCCGTCACTGTAAATCCTCTTCCTCCTCACAGTGGTGGTGTCAGAATCTCTGGGATTCCTGGCGTCGTTTTAGCTTCAATTCCTTCGTCTTTCTCTGATCTGCTTAGGTCAGTTGATGATAATGTTTCTCCGAATGTTTTTCATCCCCCTAAATCTACTGTGAGTGAAGGTTCCAATTTTATGGTCGATAATGGGTTGTTGGAGTGCCCTTTTCCCGATTGGAATAACGGTGA
Organism: Rutidosis leptorrhynchoides; assembly: GCF_046630445.1. Lineage (NCBI taxonomy): Eukaryota > Viridiplantae > Streptophyta > Magnoliopsida > Asterales > Asteraceae > Rutidosis > Rutidosis leptorrhynchoides. The sequence continues at coordinate 548,739,641 of NC_092334.1, forward strand.
TGGAGATACCATTTTTATAGGTCGAATTGAGAAGAATTTCACTAGGAATATGATTGAGGCGGATTTTGGAAAATTTGGTACGGTGACAGAAATCAAGTTCTGACCAGCAAGACGCTACTGTTTTGTCTCTTTCTCTGCTCTAACGTTCGTTTCTGCTGCTGTAACGACGTTAAACGGTTCTCTGTTTTTTGGGAAGTCCATCTACGTGGGATGGCCGATGCGTCGTGGTTCTAGGAAAGACCCTGCTTGTGTGTCTATGCCTTCTAAGCTGAGATGCAAGTAAAGTTGTAACAAAATCCATTTATGTTTTTCTGGATCTTTGTGTTATGTTGGTTGATAAGTTGCCTTTTTCGATTTTAAAACTTCAAGCTTTCTTGATTAAACATAAGATTGTGGTCAAGCGTGTTACTAGATTGGGTTGTTTCGGTTGTTTAGTTTATTGTGCGGATCAAGCTGGTTTTAGTTCAACCATTTCTGCGATTTCAACTGATTTTGTAACATCCTCAGATCGGGCCTAGACGTAAGATGACCTATTTTCCCTTAGGCATAATTGTGTGGTTAATTATGCTTCTATTTTTATTAAATGTTTAGTGTTATTTTATTATTTGGTTAAGACCAGTTTGTGACAAGGGTCACAGAACATGTTCGTTTATTTAATTTGGACTCCATTAGGGCAGTCAAATTAACTACGAAAGTTATAAGATAACTGGTAAATACCCGTGTATGATGGGGTATTGTGTTTAATACAAATATATAAGCAAGACTTCAGCCCAATTTTGTGAAGTTTCTGGAAATCTCATTTCATACACACACATAAGCCTAATTCCACCTAATTCAAGAACCCTAATCCCTTGAATCTCGTTTTTGTATTGAATTCTTGTGTGTAATGAGACGACCCGTCCTAAACCATAAGGACGAATACAATAATATATGGTTACATTGCGAGGTACTTGACCTCTATATGATACATTTTACAAACATTGCATTCGTTTTTAAAAGACAAACTTTCATTTCGTAGAAAGTTGACAAGTATGCATACCATTTCACAATATATCTAAACTATAAATGACTTAATCTGTCATTTACTTAATAATAATCTTTATTGAACTCAATGACTTGAATGCAACGTCTTTTGAAATATGCCATGAATGACTCCAAGTAATATCTTTAAAAATGAGCAAATGCACAGCGGAAGATTTCTTTAATACCTGAGAATAAACATGCTTAAAAGTGTCAACCAAAAGGTTGGTGAGTTCATTAGTTTATCATAATCATTAATTTCCATCATTTTAATATACCACAAGATTTCAGATATTTAATTGTACACGTAACCCGAGTACAAAATTGTACGCATAACCTGCGAATTAAAAATCATTCATATGGTGAACGCTTGATAACCGAACTAACAGGATGCATATAGAATATCCCCCACATACAGGCATTTCGCAAACTGCATGCTATATACCGGCCGTCGCAATCAGTATATATCGATCAAAGTACTAAAGCATTTGTCACACCCCCAAATAGGGCCTGGGGTGTTTGTGACTAATTATATCCAATCACAGTTGTACAAACGAGAACGACTCTATATGAGACGTTTTATTGAGTTTTGCAGCGGAAGATAAATAGATTACATTGTATTTAATGAACAACGCATTAAATATCTTTAATTGATATGATGTGTAATGAAGACTCCAAGCATAGCAAGCAATCATCATCAAATTAGCAAGTGCAAGTCTTTCAAATTATCCATGAATGACTCGTTGAAATGTTGCTTTCAATTAGCAAATACACAGCGGAAGCATTATATAGGACCTGAGAATAAACATGCTAAAGAGTGTCAACCAAAAGGTTGGTGAGTTCATAGGTTTATCATAAATAATGATTTCAATAATAATATTAGACCACAAGATTTAATAAGAGTTGACTGATATAGAAATATCAATCTAAAAGTATTGCTAAGTTTGTAATATCGCGACTAAACAAAAGTTACCCCGTGACACTTGTTATTCATGTCGTTGAATCATTATTATGTAGTCAAAGACCAACGGTCAACTGACTAGAGACGTCACTCTCAGTAGCGCTACTCACAATAACTAAGTTTGCATCTTATACCTCAGCAATTAATGATATTACGGTAGGGATTTAGCATGACAAAGCATGTATATAGCATAAAAGTTTGAGTACTTGTGTCTAAACGTAAAACAGTTATAAAAGTTGCGCATGTATTCTCAGCCCAAAAATATATAAAAGGGGAGCTATGAAAACTCACGATACTGTATGATATTTCATAGTAATTACGAGTATGATGGCACTGAACAAGTGCAGAGTTGTCCTCGGATTCACGAACCTATATCAAGTATATATATTAACACATATACTCGTAATCGAATAAGTTTATATATATATTTTAGTTGTTATATTTTTCTGTATATATATACTTATATATATACATTCTATATATAAGTATTTGTTTGATAAAATAATATTAATAATGTTAATGAATAATGAGTTGTATTAATTTGTAATAACAATAATAATACTAGTAGTAAAATGATAATAATCATAATAATGTTTAATAATAATAGTAAAAATAAAAGTTCTTATAATAATTAAAATGTCATATGTTTACAATAGTAATGATATTAATAATTTTTGTAATATCCATAACAACAATTATAGTAGTAGTAATAATAATAATACTAAGAAATGATGATTTTGATTTAAAATGATAGTTTCAATGAAAATGTTAATTTTTATAATCATGATACTACTAATAATATTCTTAATGATAATATTAAATAAATCGATAGATTTAAAAATAATGATACGTTTAGTATTACTGATGTCGATAATAATACTAATAATAATAAAAACTACCAAAAATAATCATTTCATTATTAATGATGAAAATAATAATAATAATAATGTTAATTCCATTAAAATGATAGTTTTATTAATAATAAACATAATACTACTAATAATAATTATACTTATGTCAACTTTGATAATAATACTAGTAATGATAATAATATTTAGTAATAACAAATAATAATATTAATATTACTTGTAACTATGATAAATGATAACTAATACTTTTTCAATAATAATAATTATAATACTTTATAATATTAACAATAACTAATAATAAATAATAATAATAATAATAATAATAATAATAATAATAATAATAATAATAATAATAACAATAATAATAATAATGATAATAAATGAATAAATAAATAAATAACTACCTTGGAAAGCTTTTTCCAAAAAGATTGCCCAAGACGGGACTTGAACCCGCGACCTCCCGTTCACCCACAAACACACTTAACCATTGAACCATATTCGTTTTTCTGTTTTATAACCCGACTGACAAGTTTATAACCCATTTGTTTACGTGTTCTTCCCCTTCTTCACGATACTAATCGACCATTTTTTTTTAATTCGTAATTAAACTAAAATTTGTTTGTTTTTAAAATGTATAATCGAAACAGAAATATTTTAGTTTGAGAGGATTACCAACAAAAAAAGAAAAAAAATTAAAAAAATCGCTGGGCTGCTGCCTTCGGTTTTTTTTTTTTTGAAGAAAAAAATAATGTTTTTGATTTTGAGGACGTTTTAGACAATACTTATAACATGAATTTTGTTTCAAATGACTCACATAAACTTTATCAATCGTCAATTTGACTGAAAACATCAAAAAAACTTCGAATTTTTATCAAGAACAAAACAGTTGACTTTTGACTTCAAAACTTTGACTCGAAAATTAAGAATCGTTTTGAGGAATTGGGAGATGATATTTTGCAGATAGGTTTAGTTTATGATTCCTAACAATGCTATATTTACATATTTTGAAATGGGGTTTCAATTTCGGGCTTTTGATTATAGAATCAAGAACAGAGGTTGAAAAAAGAAAAAAAATAAATTGCTGTTAAATTTTAATCAGAAGAAGTTGTTGTTTGATAATTGATTAAGATTACTAGCTACTTGATTCGTTTTATAATCAAATGGGTTGATATGAATACAAATTTGTAACCAGTAGAATATATAATAATATATATAAAGCAGATAAAAAATGGGAGCAGGTATATAAAAAAATATAAAAGCTATTATAATAGCAGATTCACGATGCCAAAATAAAAATAAAAATTAAGTCGATCCTGATCTGGAAGATTAAAAGCCGATTTTTATTAAAAGGAAATAATTAAAAAGTGAATTATCTAATACGGAGTAATACTCTTTTTTTAATATATATAAATATAAAAGAAATTGTGATTTATAATTAATATAAATATGTACACTTTCTTTGACTTTTTAATTAATATTAATTATTAATAAATATATTAATAATAATAATTTGATATTATTATTAATAATAATAAAAGTAATAATAATGATAAATATGATATTACTAATACTAATAATTCTTAAATAACAATAGTAAATATAATGATAATAATATAAATTATGTTAATGATATTAATAATCATATTAATCATGATAAATAATAATAATAATAATTTTGATAATAATATTGATAATAATATTTATTTTAATAATAATAATGATAATGATGATTATAAAAATGATAATAATAATAATGATTGTAACAATTAATGAGAATATTTTTTAAAACAATATTGATAATGATACTAATACGTAATTATTTGCAAATAATTGTTCGTGAATCGTCGGTATTGATCGAAGTTAAATGAAAAGATTTCATTTAAATTAACTCGTAAATTTCCGGGTTGTTATAGTACCTACCCGTTAAAAGAAATTTCGTCCCGAAATTTAGTTGTTGCTATCATTCGGCGTTGTTTGTACATAGACGAGGATATTTACGTTTTATTTGGTCTTCACGTTCCCAGGTATGCTCGGGGCCTTGCGTGAATTCCAACGGATATAATATTGTTCTGTTTCAGGCGTTTAAATTATACGAACCATAAATTCTACAGGTTCTTCGATGATGTGCATTTTATTATTAATGCAGAGATCATTCAAAATGATGATGTTATACAAGTCATTTCAGTAAATTGGATACATGAAATGTGTTATGAATAGTGTTGAACTCATTTAAAACTTTGAGCGTTTATGCCACAATATTAGGGCAGACAAAACAGAGAGTAGTTCATGAAAATCACAGTCATGAAATTTGATAGAGATCATCATTGTTTACAACAAGAATATTGTAATGATGAATATAAGTTGAAAAATAAAGTTTTATCACTATTGAATAATATAGATAAAACGATTCGATTATAGGAAGCGTATAAACGAAGTTATCACAAAAGAGTGAAATGAGAAAATTAAATGTTCGTCTTAACTTTTAACACAGTTAAAGTTGATTTCCGGAATTCAAGGGATTTAAAGAAATCTTCGTAATCTATAAGATTTGATTCTCCGGTAATTAAGGAAATTGGGATTTTCTTTGATTAAATGTGATGTATTGCCTCGATTGATGTGTTTGGAATTTTGCTATAAATTAGCTTCTTCCATTTCATTATCTTCACCACTTCTATACTTTCTTCCTCAATTCATACTTCCAAAAGCTTTGTTAATATGCTCAATCCCGTATTGATACTTGTTATTATATTGACCATATATGCAGTCATTCTTCTTTTTCTTTTACCACCAGAGGAATCTGTTTACTTCTACTATGCCCTTGGGGTTATAGTGTTTTTAATTCTCCCGTGTCTTTATGTTGCTATACGCATTGATTTACACGGTTTGTAATTTCAGTGTTGTTATCAGGCTTTGTATTTTCCCTTATATGTCAGAGCTCTTTGCCTTTTTATTCTCCTCTCGACTCTAAGTAAAGCGAGTAATGGTCCAGAATTTGAAGGTATGGAGTTTCAAATGGTCCTACTGTTCTAAACGTAATATCATGATTTGATTTGGTAAATTACCAGAATTACTGAGGATAGAACTATCAAGAATATATTTTCTTGATATGTTCAGAGATTAAGTAGAATGTAAGAGTCGTGTAACATGGCAAATGATGATTATAATGTCTATGAATCATCATCTTTCATTAAAAATTTAGCATGACTTACTGTAATATAATCACGTTGGCCTGACGTCATTATATTATACTAACTCATGCTTCAATTCCCAACAGTTCTTCAAAACATTTATAATTTAATCTTGATTTTTACAGAATATAGAAACTAAAACAGTTTCCTTTATGATGTGATAAAGATATCGCAAAAAGATATTTAATTGCGGACAAGAATCATTTTGAAGACATCTTCAGAAATATAGAGGATATTTATAATGATGTTTTGGAATTTCTAAGTTCGAAAGTTGATGAAGAAAAATTTTCCGCAAGCTCTTAACATGACTTCGGAGCAAGATATTCTCTAAAGATTTCATCGGATCCAGAATTACCTGTTTTCTTCGAATTTAGGGTTTGGTCCTTGTATTTGTCCTTGGTCTCCTCCATGGTTAGCTCAATCCGTTTTTCAGTTCCAAATTTTCTTTTGAGATTTTCCAATGTACCATTCTTTATTATCAAACTTTTGGCCCTTAAGACCATCTACAATTTTGCTGTTTTCTCTGCATTTAATGCAGCCATATTTGAATCATCGGTTATCAATCCGAGATGGCTTCAAGAAATTTCATTTTTAGATGATTAAACACTGATTGTGATCATCAAGATTCAAAGGATGTTTTCAAGAATTTTGAATTTGAAGTGTTTAAGTGTAAGATGTATCCATCAATGGATCTAACGGTTGACGAAGAAATGTTGTGATTTTCAAAAGTAAGGAATGGTAATTTCGGTGATTTGATGTGATAATTCATCATAGAATACGAATGAATATAATTCATGGATGTAGTGATCTTTAGTATGATTACACTTGCTAAAGCTTTACTTGGATTCTGATATGTCAAAATCAGAATATGCAATTGAATTTGTATGAAAATGGTTGTTCTTTAGTGAACAGATACATATATCTTGTGAATGTAAGTAGGATAGCTACTGATTATTGAATCAGAATTTGAAGAATGTGTAATGTAACATAATAATGTGAGATATAAATATTTCTCGGGTATTACCTACCCGTTAAAATATTTTCACAATTAACAGTTTGTATAAAAGAATTTTTAATTACAATCTTTATGAAGATATACGTTCATATATGTATTCTTCAGATATAATATAGATTTAACGAGTTAATATAATATTAAACTCATTTGATTTGTGGTTTAAAACGAAAAGAATCTCCAAAACTTTAGAGATTTCATAATTGTCGCGAAATATTTCGCTAATTAAGTTATGAATCAATACTTCATCGTTCATTGTTATCGATAAACCTCAGTATATGACGATGGTGCTCATGGAATCCTTGTGAACTTCGCAACGCACGAATAATATTTTCTAGAAAGCTTCGAGTACATCGAAAATGAAAGTATACAATCAAACATGTGTTTGAATAATACACTTGGTTTATTATAAAATGAAGTTTATTGTGTTGAAGTAGTGATTAACGATTTTTAAGTCATTAACAAAGGATGTATAGCATATTAGTGATATGAATTAACCAAGTAGTACATACTAGTTAAGATTCACACGTAATAGCTTAGTACGAAAAAATTTATTATTGTTCCAAACCATATACATATATAATTCTTCAGGAAGAATGAGTCAATACATCTTAACTCATTATTACTAATATTATTCGGTATCTAGGGGGCGTATGATGTTGATATCCGAGGTACAGATTGTGGTGTTTGTTGTTGGTGAAGCTGATGCTGTTGGTGGTGATGCTGATGGTACTGGTGGTACTGGTTATGCTGCTGGTGCTGCTGCTGGTGTTCATAGGTTTCGCAACATATTCTCCAGAGCCACCACTCAAGCGCGAAGCTCGTTGACTTCTTCTATTATTCCGGGATGATTGGCGGTTCGGACGAGTGGATGAATAAGATCTGAAATTCTAGATATTATATATTCGTAACGGGATATCCTGGAAATGAGGGTGAAAATAGTGTTTCGAATGGGTTCGCCGGTAAGCGCTTCAGGTTCTTCGCCAATAGGGCAATGTGGTGGGTGAAAAGGATCACCTTCTTCACTTCTCCATTGATTAAGTAGACTACTAACCCACCCCCAATTCATCCAGAAAAGGTGATGACTAATTGGTTGGTTCATTCCGGTTACGCTGCCATTGGAGCTTGAGGAATCAGATGAGAAATCCATATTATGTGGTTGGAATTAGGGTTTTTGATACGAGTGGGTGTTGAATACTGAATGATATATTCGTTTCCTTGAATACATGTATATAACAAAAAGATTTCCGTAATTCACGGAGTAAATTTAGGAAAAGTGTTAGACAAAATCTATTGGGATAGATATGATAAAATATGATAAGATATGATTTGTCTATACTCCAATAATGGCAGTATGACGTGTCGAGATCATAAAATGATAAGTATGTAATCTAATAATCTTTCGATTAAATGCTTTCAATTCGTATACTGTGATAACCCAATGACATTTTCCAGTTCGCAAACCGATGCATAAAGGCATAAGGCATATAGGTACGTGATATATAACAGGGAGTTATATACATTTGAGTTTGAGTAGTAACAATTATAGGAGTTTCAAAAATCATGGATAATATTTCATGTAATACATATGTAATACACAAAACCATGATAAATGACATAAGAAGGTCAAGAATTTCAGAATTCTTGGTGTCGCATTTAAATACTGTGGCGTAATTGGATAGTACTTAGGACAGTGAGCAGAGTTCTTAAATTGGCTCGACATTCTAAGATAAGTAAAGTTTCTAAAGTATAGTGTAGCATTTAACAATTAAAGGCAATAATTAAAGGCACTATAGTCAAGGAAAGTTGTAGTCCTACATTGCTAAGGTACCTAATTGTATAAGGCACACATAAAATGCAATCCTGGTTCTCTACAACAAACTCTGCTCTGATACCAATCTGTCACACCCCCAAATAGGGTCTGGGGTATTTGTGACTAATTATATCCAATCACAGTTGTACAAACGAGAACGACTCTATATGAGACGTTTTATTAAGTTTTGCAGCGGAAGATAAATAGATTACATTGTATTTAATGAACAACGCATTAAATGTCTTTAATTGATATGATGTGTAATGAAGACTCCAAGCATAGCAAGCAATCATCATCAAATTAGCAAGTGCAAGTCTTTCAAATTATCCATGAATGACTCGTTGAAATGTTGCTTTCAATTAGCAAATACACAGCGGAAGCATTATATAGGACCTGAGAATAAACATGCTAAAGAGTGTCAACCAAAATGTTAGTGAGTTCATAGGTTTATCATAAATAATGATTTCAATAAAAATATTAGACCACAAGATTTAATAAGAGTTGATTGATATAGAAATATCAATCTAAAAGTATTGCTGAGTTTGTAATATCGCGACTAAACAAAAGTTACCTCGTGACACTTGTTATTCATGTCGTTGAATCATTATTATGAAGTCAAAGACCAACGGTCAACTGACTAGAGACGTCACTCTCAGTAGCGCTACTCACAATAACTAAGTTTGCATCTTATACCTCAGCAATTAATGATATTACGGCAGTGATTTAGCATGACAAAGCATGTATATAGCATAAAAGTTTGAGTACTTGAGTCTAAACGTAAAACAGTTATAAAAGTTGCGCATGTATTCTCAGCCCAAAAATATATAAAAAGGGAGCTATGAAAACTCACGATACTGTATGATATTTCGTAGTAATTACGAGTATGATGGCACTGAACAAGTGCAGAGTTGTCCTCGAATTCACGAACCTATATCAAGTATATATATATTAACACATATACTCGTAATCGAATAAGTTTATATATATATATATATATATATATATATATATATATATATATATATATATATATATATATATATATATATATATATATATATTTTAGTTGTTATATTTTTCTGTATATATATACTTATATATATACATTCTATATATAAGTATTTGTTTGATAAAATAATATTAATAATGTTAATGAATAATGAGTTGTATTATTTTGTAATAACAATAATAATACTAGTAGTAAAATGATAATAATCATAATAATGTTTAATAATAATAATAGTAAAAATGAAAGTTCTTATAATAATTAAAATGTCATATGTTTACAATAGTAATGATATTAATAATTTTTGTAATATCCATAACAACAATTATAGTAGTAGTAATAATAATAATACTAAGAAATGATGATTTTTATTTAAAATGATAGTTTCAATGAAAACGTTAATTTTTATAATCATGATACTACTAATAATATTCTTAATGATAATATTAAATAAATCGATAGATTTAAAAATAATGATACGTTTAGTATTACTGATGTCGATAATAATACTAATAATAATAAAAACTACCAAAAATAATCATTTCATTATTAATGATGAAAATAATAATAATAATGTTAATTCCATTAAAATGATAGTTTCATTAATAATAAACATAATTCTAATAATAATAATTATACTTATGTCAACTTTGATAATAATACTAGTAATGATAATAATTTTAGTAATAACAAATAATAATAATAATATTACTTGTAACTATGATAAATGATAACTAATACTTTTTCAATAATAATGATTATAATACTTTATAATATTAACAATAACTAATAATAAATAATAATAATAATAATAATAATAATAACAATAATAATAATAATGATAATAAATGAATAAATAAATAAATAACTACCTTGGAAAGCTTTTTCCAAAAAGATTGCCCAAGACGGGACTTGAACCCGCGACCTCTCGTTCACCCACAAACACACTTAACCATTGAACCATATTCATTTTTCTGTTTTATAACCCGACTGACAAGTTTATAACCCGTTTGTTTACGTGTTCTTCCCCTTCTTCAAGATACTAATCGACCATTTTTTTTTAAATTCGTAATGAAACTAAAATTTGTTTGTTTTTAAAATGTATAATCGAAATAGAAATATTTTAGTTTGAGAGGATTAACAACAAAAAAAGTAAAAAAATTAAAAAAATCGATGGGCTGCTGCCTTCGTGTTTTTTTTTTTTTTTTTTTTTTGAAGAAAAAATTAATGTTTTTGATTTTGAGGACGTTTTAGACAATACTTATAACATGAATTTTGTTTCAAATGACTCACATAAACTTTATCAATCGTCAATTTGACTGAAAACATCAAAACAACTTCGAATTTTTACCAAGAACAAAACAGTTGACTTTTGACTTCAAAACTTTGACTCGAAAATTAAGAATCGTTTTGAGGAATTGGGAGATGATATTTTGCAGATAGTTTTAGTTTATGATTCCTAACAATGCTATATTTACATATTTTGAAATGGGGTTTCAATTTCGGGCTTTTGATTATAGAATCAAGAACAGAGGTTGAAAAAAGAAAAAAAATAAATTGCTGTTAAATTTTAATCAGAAGAAGTTGTTGTTTGATAATTGATTAAGATTACTAGCTACTTGATTCGTTTTATAATCAAATGGGTTGATATGAATACAAATTTGTAACCAGTAGAATATATAATAATATATATAAAGCAGATAAAAAAATGGGAGCAGGTATATAAAAAATATAAAAGTTGTTATAACAGTAGATTCACGATACCAAAAATAAAAATAAAAATTAAGTCGATCCTGATCTGGAAGATTAAAAGTCGATTTTTATTAAAAGGAAATAATTAAAAAGTGAATTATCTAATATGGAGTAATACTGTTTTTTTAAATATATATAAATATAAAAGAAATTGTGATTTATAATTAATATAAATATGTACACTTTCTTTGACTTTTTAATTAATATTAATTATTAATAAATATATTAATAATAATAATTTGATATTATTATTAATAATAATAAAAGTAATAATAATGATAAATATGATATTACTAATACTAATAATTCTTAAATAACAATAGTAAATATAATGATAATAATATAAATTATGTTAATGATATTAATAATCATATTAATCATGATATATAATAATAATAATTATAATAATAATAATAATAATAATAATAATAATTTTGATAATAATATTGATAATAATATTTATTTTAATAATAATAATGATAATGATGATTATAAAAATGATAATAATAATAATGATTGTAACAATTAATGAGAATATTGTTTAAAACAATATTGATAATGATACTAATATGTAATTATTTGCAAATAATTGTTCGTGAATCGTCGGTATTGATCGAAGTTAAATGAAAAGATTTCGTTTAAATTAACTCGGAAATTTCCGGGTTGTTATAGTACCTACCCGTTAAAAGAAATTTCATCCCGAAATTTAGTTGTTGCTATCATTCGGCGTTGTTCATACATAGACGAGGATATTTACGTTTTATTTGGTCTTCACGTTCCCAGGTATGCTCGGGGCCTTGCGTGAATTCCAACGGATATAATATTGTTCTGTTTCAGGCATTTAAATTATACGAACCATAAATTCTGCAGGTTCTTCGATGATGTGCATTTTATTATTAATGCGGAGATCATTCAAAATGATGATGTTATACAAGTCATTTTAGTAAATTGGATACATGAAATGTGTTATGAATAGTGTTGAGCTCATTTAAAACTTTGAGCGTTTATGCCACAATATTAGGGCAGACAAAACAGAGAGTAGTTCATGAAAATCACAGTCATGAAATTTGATAGAGATCATCATTGTTTACAACAAGAATATTGTACTGATGAATATAAGTTGAAAAATAAAGTTTTATCACTATTGAATAATATAGATAAAACGATTCGATTATAGGAAGCGTATAAACGAAGCTATCACAAAAGAGTGAAATGAGAAAATTAAATGTTCGTCTTAACTTTTGACACAGTTAAAGTTGATTTCCAGAATTCAAGGGATTTAAAGAAATCTTCGTAATCTGTAAGATTTGATTCTCCGGTAATTAAGAAAATTGGGATTTTCTTTGATTAAATACGGTGAATTACCTCGATTGCTGTGTTTGGAATTTTTCTATAAATTAGCTTCTTCCGTTTCATTATCTTCACCACTTCTATACTTTCTTCCTCAATTCATACTTCCAAAAGATTTGTTAATATGCTCAATCCCGTATTGATACTTGTTATTATATTGACCATATATGCAGTCATTCTTCTTTTTCTTTTACCACCAGAGGAATCTGTTTACTTCTACTATGCCCTTGGGGTTATAGTGTTTTTAATTCTCCCGTGTCTTTATGTTGCTATACGCATTGATATACACGGTTTGTAATTTCAGTGTTGTTATCGGGCTTTGTATTTTCCCTTATATGTCAGAGCTCTTTGCCTTTCTATTCTCCTCTCGACTCTAAGTAAAGCGAGTAATGGTTCAAAATTTGTAGGTATGGAGTTTCGAATGGACCTACTGTTCTAAGCGTAATATCACGATTTGATTTGGTAAATTACCAGAATTACTGAGGATAGAACTATCAAGAATATATTTTCTTGATATGTTCAGAGATTAAGTAGAATATAAGAGTCGTGTAACATGGCAAATGATGATTATAATGTCTATGAATCATCATCTTCCATTAAAAATTTAGCATGACTTACTGTAATATAATCACGTTGGCCTGTCGGGTATTACCTACCCGTTAAAATATTTTCACAATTAACAGTTTGTTTAAAAGAATTTTTAATTACAATCTTTATGAAGATATATGTTCATATATGTATTCTTCAGATATAATATAGATTTAACGAGTTAATATAATATTAAACTCATTTGATTTGTGGTTTAAAACGAAAAGAATCTCCAAAACTTTAGAGATTTCATAATTGTCGTGATATATTTCGCTAATTAGGTTATGAATCAATACTTCATCGTTCATTGTTATCGATATACCTCAGTATATGATGATGGTGCTCTTGGAATCCTTGTGAACTTCGCAAGGCACGAATAATATTTTCTAGAAAGCTTCGAGTACATCGAAAATGAAAGTATACAATCAAACATGTGTTTGAATAATACACTTGGTTTATCATGAAATGAAGTTTATTGTGTTGAAGTAGTGATTAACGATTTTTAAGTCATTAACAAAGGATGTATAGCATATTAGTGATATGAATTAACCAAGTAGTACATACTAGTTATGATTCACACGTAATAGCTTAGTACGAAAAGATTTATTATTGTTCCAAACCATATACTTATATAATTCTTCAGGAAGAATGAGTTAATACATCTTAACTCATTATTACTAATATTATTCGGTATCTAGGGGGCGTATGATGTTGATATCCGAGGTACAAATTGTGGTGTTTGTTGTTGGTGAAACTGATGCTGTTGGTGGTGATGCTGCTGGTGCTGGTGCTGGTGTTCGTAGGTTTCGCAACATATTCTCCAGAGCCACCACTCGAGCGCGAAGCTCGTTGACTTCTTCTATTATTCTGGGATGATTGGCGGTTCGAACGAGTGGATGAATAAGATCTGAAATTCTAGATATTATATATTCGTGACGGGATATCCTGGAAATGAGGGTGAAAATAGTGTTTCGAATGGGTTCACCGGTAAGCGCTTTAGGTTCTTCGCCAATAGGGCAATGTGGTGGGTGAAAAGGATCACCTTCTTCACTTCTCCATTGATTAAGTAGACTACGAACCCACCCCCAATTCATCCAGAAAAGGTGATGACTAATTGGTTGGTTCATTCCGGTTACGCTGCCATTGGAGCTTGAGGAATCAGATGAGAAATCCATATTATGTGGTTGGAATTAGGGTTTTTGATACGCGTGAGTGTTGAATACTGAATGATATATTCGTCTCCTTGAATACGTGTATATAACAAAAAGATTTCCGTAATTCACGGAGGAAATTTAGGAAAAGTGTTAGACAAAATCTATTGGGATAGATATGATAAAATATGATAAGATATGATTTGTCTATACTCTAATAATGGCAGTATGACGTGTCGAGATCATAAAATGATAAGTATGTAATCTAATAATCTTTTGATTAAAGACTTTCAATTCGTATACTGTGATAACCCAATGACATTTTCCGGTTCGCAAACTGATGCATAAAGGCATAAGGCATATAGGTACGTGATATATAACAGGAAGTTATATACGTTTGAGTATGAGTAGTAACAATTATAGGAGTTTCAAAAATCATGGATAATATTTCATGTAATACATATGTAATACACAAAACCATGATAGATGACATAAGAAGGTAAAGAATTTCAGAATTCTTGGTGTCGCATTTAAATACGGTGGCGTAATTAGATAGTACTTAGGACAGTGAGCAGAGTTCTTAAATTGGCTCGACATTCTAAGATAAGTAAAGTTTCTAAAGTATAGTGTAGCATTTAACAATTAAAGGCAACAATTAAAGGCACTATAGTCAAGGAAAGTTGTAGTCCTACATTGCTAAGGTACCTAATTATATAAGGCACACATAAAATACAATCCTGGTTCTCTACAACAAACTCTGCTCTGATACCAATCTGTCACACCCCCAAATAGGGTCTGGGGTATTTGTGACTAATTATATCCAATCACAGTTGTACAAACGAGAACGACTCTATATGAGACGTTTTATTGAGTTTTGCAGCGGAAGATAAGTAGATTACATTGTATTTAATGAACAATGCATTAAATGTCTTTAATTGATATGATGTGTAATGAAAACTCCAAGCATAGCAAGCAATCATCATCAAATTAGCAAGTGCAAGTCTTTCAAATTATCCATGAATGACTCGTTGAAATGTTGCTTTCAATTAGCAAATACATAGCGGAAGCATTATATAGGACCTGAGAATAAACTTGCTAAAGAGTGTCAACCAAAAGGTTGGTGAGTTCATAGGTTTATCATAAATAATGATTTCAATAATAATATTAGACCACAAGATTTAATAAGAGTTGATTGATATAGAAATATCAATCTAAAAGTATTGCTGAGTTTGTAATATCACGACTAAACAAAAGTTACCCCGTGACACTTGTTATTCATGTCGTTGAATCATTATTATGTAGTCAAAGACCAACGGTCAACTGACTAGAGACGTCACTCTCAGTAGCGCTACTCGCAATAACTAAGTTTGCATCTTATACCTCAGCAATTAACGATATTACGACAGGGATTTAGCAAGACAAAGCATGTATATAGCATAAAAGTTTGAGTACTTGTGTCTAAATGTAAAACAGTTTTAAAAGTTGCGCATGTATTCTCAGCCCAAAAATATATAAAAATGGAGTTATGAAAACTCACGATACTGTATGATATTTCGTAGTAATTACGAGTATGATGGCACTGAACAAGTGCAGAGTTGTCTTCGGATTCACGAACCTATATC
This sequence comes from Rutidosis leptorrhynchoides, assembly GCF_046630445.1. Classification (NCBI taxonomy): domain Eukaryota; kingdom Viridiplantae; phylum Streptophyta; class Magnoliopsida; order Asterales; family Asteraceae; genus Rutidosis; species Rutidosis leptorrhynchoides. The sequence continues at coordinate 548,755,973 of NC_092334.1, forward strand.
AAGTATATATATATTAACACATATACTAGTAATCGAATAAGTTTATATATATATTTTAGTTGTTATATTTTTCTGTATATATATACTTATATATATACATTCTATATATAAGTATTTGTTTGATAAAATAATATTAATAATGTTAATGAATAATGAGTTGTATTATTTTGTAATAACAATAATAATACTAGTAGTAAAATGATAATAATCATAATAATGTTTAATAATAATAATAATAGTAAAAATGAAAGTTCTTATAATAATTAAAATGTCATATGTTTACAATAGTAATGATATTAATAATTTTTGTAATATCCATAACAACAATTATAGTAGTAGTAATAATAATAATACTAAGAAATGATGATTTTTATTTAAAATGATAGTTTCAATGAAAACGTAAATTTTATAATCATGATACTACTAATAATATTCTTAATGATAATATTAAATAAATCGATAGATTTAAAAATAATGATACGTTTAGTATTACTGACGTCTATAATAATACTAATAATAATAAAAACTACCAAAAATAATCATTTCATTATTAATGATGAAAATAATAATAATAATGTTAATTCCATTAAAATGATAGTTTTATTAATAATAAACATAATACTACTAATAATAATTATACTTATGTCAACTTTGATAATAATACTAGTAATGATAATAATATTTAGTAATAACAAATAATAATAATAATATTACTTGTAACTATGATAAATGATAACTAATACTTTTTCAATAATAATAATTATAATACTTTGTAATATTAAAAATAACTAATAATAAATAATAATAATAATAATAATAATAATAATAATAATAATAATAACAATAATAATAATAATGATAATAAATGAATAAATAAATAAATAACTACCTTGGAAAGCTTTTTCCAAAAAGATTGCCCAAGACGGGACTTGAACCCGCGACCTCCCGTTCACCCACAAACACACTTAACTATTGAACCATATTCGTTTTTCTGTTTTATAACCCGACTGACAAGTTTATAACCCGTTTGTTTACGTGTTCTTCCCCTTCTTCACGATACTAATCAACCATTTTTTTTTTAAATTCGTAATGAAACTAAAATTTGTTTGTTTTTAAAATGTATAATCGAAACATAAATATTTTAGTTTGAGAGGATTAACAACAAAAAAATAAAAAAATAAAAAAATTAAAAAAATCGCTGGGCTGCTACCTTCGGTATTTTTATTTTTTTTTTGAAGAAAAAAATAATGTTTTTGATTTTGAGGACGTTTTAGACAATACTTATAACATGAATTTTGTTTCAAATGACTCATATAAACTTTATCAATCGTCAATTTGACTGAAAACATCGAAACAACTTCGAATTTTTACCAAGAACAAAACAGTTGACTTTTGACTTCAAAACTTTGACTCGAAAATTAAGAATCGTTTTGAGGAATTGGGAGATGATATTTTGCAGATAGTTTTAGTTTATGATTCCTAACAATACTACATATACAGATTTTGAAATGGGGTTTCGATTTCTGGC